>NC_084910.1:16810354-16871701 GCF_949316345.1 Pungitius pungitius
GGTCACTACGTTTGATCCGTCTCCGTGGTGCTTTGTAGGGACGAATGAATACAACCATTAACACTCTCAGACATCGTGTATGTGGACAATATAGATCAGCTTTTACACTGTAAACGTCCGCATGTATATAGTGAATTATGCATGCAGTTGTATAACAGATAAGAGATTTCCAGAACAGCCCCTTTAATAAATGATCAAAAGACAGATGGACGAGGCGGAAGAAAATCAAAGGGGGACATTTTTTAAGATGCAAATGTGTTTCCGTGTCTGCCTTTTGGCAGCTGTGTTTCCTGTCAGCACTTTGTTTTACGAGACAGAATATAACGGGGCGAAGAGGTTCTCGTTCTCCCTCTTTAACAGAAGGGTTATCGTGCTTTCGTCTCTGTCTCATTTACTCTACGCTCACTCGTTGTTTGAATAGAGCATTGTGTCATTCACTAATCTAAAGGTCCACCAACTGTTTTTGTTCACCTCATTTAGGATCCGCTTGGAAAAAACGAAAAGGAGACAGAAACACATCCTCTCCCCCCTGTCACGGCTGTATAAGAGAGTCCTCACGCTAAATGAGGGTTTGATATAGATGGAACTAGCTGAGGACAAAACACTCTGATATACAGACTACAGTGTGTAGTAAAATACCATGTTCTCACGGCTTCTGATTCTTTACTGTCAATTATCTCCAATTGGAAAAACACTGTGTTTGAATCAGTAATCTACTTGTCTTTGAATACCAAAGATAAGGAGTCAGTGCTGCGCCTTCACCTCAGATCACAACAGTCACGGGGGGGGGGGGGGGGGTCCGCGGGCCATTTAAACACCGAGTCACAAGAGAGGAGGACAGTGTGGCAATTAGCGGTCGTGCCCTGCGGCTCGAAACCTCCGAACAGAACTAAGGAAATCTTTCACTGCGTGTGATGCAGTTAATGCAGCCGCAGGGAATGTGCTTTTATCTCCACCAAAGACCGGAAACAGGTGGAGTTCCATGCTTTTTTTTATTCATGTATTTCTATAGTGTGCACTGGGTTCACATATGCATGGGGGGGGGGGAACGGAGTGCTCGACAGTTTTATAAATACACCAGTGAGTTACTGTCAGATCGCATTATGCGGCGGCGGAAGAGCTTTCCTCTTCGATATCATCTTCCTCCCCTTGCCCCTCTGTCACAAAAGCACTCCGGCTGCACGTAATCACCGCGCGGCATAAAAGCCTCCGTCGCAGAGCCGCCGTCCGCCCGAGAGTCGACGGGAGGGAGAGAGACAATCCTCCAAACATCTCCTGCAAGGAAAAATAGCCCCGGCGGCTCGGAGCGACAAGAGCAAACTCTGCTCTGCACGGGCACTCCATTATGTCTTAAGTGCAGCCGAGACACTTTCAGACGGTGCACTTTGGTATGTAAATGCCGTAAAGGCTCTTTAACACATAGGTCTAACCCCCCTCCCCCCCCCCCTCCTCCCACCCGGTTGTCGCTTTGGCTTCAAATGATGACAGCACTGTTAATGTGTTATAAAACGTGCTGCACAGGTCTGAACCCCCGACGGCATCACATCAACCCCGAAGACTGCAGCGGCATCGAATATGACGGAGTAAATAAAACAGGCGGCTCTCTAATGATGTCAAAACATGCTTTTGATGAGACGTTCCGTCAGAGGGGGCCCTCATCGATCGCGCCTCCCCAAGCCAGTCACGCTCACGGAGGTCGTTAATTAAAATCCATCTCAAAGTGCAGCTTTCCTGAGGCCGAAGAACGACGCTTCGGCCCCGTTTTCATTGCACACATGAGACCAGGAGAAATTAAGATTTTCCATACCTCCATCGCGCCGTAGTACATTTTCTTTGCGTCCTCGTCCGTCTTGTCGGACATCAGATACGATTTGATCAGATACTCGTAGAAACTGTCCCGAGGCCACCGATGGAGACGTGATCTAAGAACGAAGCATGAAAAGGGAAACAGATCTTTATGGAGATGTTTTGCAGGGGGTCACCTCCAGGGACCGCATTAAAGGTTTCTGCTGTTCCATTAAAAAAGGAGAAAGTGAACTGCCTTACAACGGGTGACGTTTATGAATAAAACATTTTCATTGGTCAATATATTCATCCATTTGATGCTAATTATCCAAGCGGAATTGTTTAATGAATTCTCCCAATTACAAATGTATTACTGCTGTGAAACACTCTCTAAATATGATCAACTATCTAATCATCCTCGACCGAATGTTCCGTTGTTCCATCATACTTCCACACTGGCAGGTATGATGTCAAATGGTGTCAAACGCTCCCAACAAGTCTTAAATGTAAACCCAGATATGTTCATATAATAATCGCCATGTTTGTCCTTGACTCAAACCGAAGAGGATGAATCCCCCCCCCCCCCCCCCCCCCCCCCCCACAGCAAGTTGTAATATGAACATAAAGTATTGCGTCACTGCCCACTCACCCACAACAATTAACTTGTGTAATCATCGAGGTCACCGCTGCTTTCGCCTTATCGCATCGCATCTCTTTTTCGACTCCTTTCAGGTAAATCGCAACGATCCAATTTCCTGAAGTAATTGAATCATTACCATTTTGATAACCCACAGCAGTGGGAGTGTATGGCCGTCGCTGTGAGCACCATATTAAAAGTGAAAGGAAATAGATGAAGGGGGGGGTGACAGAGACGAGCCGGTAGGAGCCAAAAGCCACATGGTCCGAGATGCTAGCAACGTTTTCTTACATTTACTTTTACATTTACTCCGACTCCACATCGGGAGAAGATACTTAATGTGAGACCTGCACGGTGACAATAACGACCTTCACTGAGGTCATGTGAACAAAAAAAAAAAAACATCGTCCTTCGTTAAACTCTAAGGCCCAAATGTACCCACAATCCTCAGCTCACGCTAGTACTTACGTTGGACCCAGTTGCCGCTGACCGGACTGAGGAAGTTGGGGTACAGGCCGTGGGGTTTCTCGATCTTGTTCAGCAGTTTTCTGATGTTCATCACCTGCCGAGACACCCCGGGTACAGTGAACACCAGTGAACCCCTCACGCTCAGAGAGAGAGAGAGAGAGAGAGCGAGAGAGCGAGGGTTTTACGTGTCGCACCTTCTCCGTGTAGATGGGGTTCCCGGAGAGCTCCGACAGATGGACGAACTCCAGGTGAAGCGTCCCGAACTCAGCCAGGATGCTGCTCCCGGCTGAGGCCCAGCCCCAACTCCAGCTGGTGCCACTGCAGCAAGGACAAAACGAGCAGACTAAGTCTCACGAAGCAGCCATCACAAGGTCCTCCCCTGGCAGCAGGAGGACCACCTGTACCTTCAGAGGCCTCTTCTTCTGCCTGTGCTTAATACATCATAACATGACAGGCTTTTTTTTATTTTTATTTTTTATTCCCCCTTTCAGGTGGAAATCAATAATCTAATCTCCAGCAGGTCTCCAGGGATTGTGCATGATGCGTTCCGCCCAAAGCGTATCGATCCGTTTCCACATTCCACTCATTTCATTTGTGGTTTTTTTTTCAAAAGTCGGCCCATGTATATCACCCCTCCGAAAACTCTCTGGCCGCTTGTGCTGTTCACATTTATTAGGAAGCGTATACGTGTCTTCGGGGAGGGGGGGGGGGGGGGGGGGGGGGCTGACAGGGCGGGGCTGGTTTTTATGGGTTGGGGAATTAAAATGGTAGCCACGCTTGAAGTGTGTATCGTTGCCTGTTGTGCGTTAAATAAGACGAGGACCTGGTCTCCATGACGTCTGCGGACAGACGTTCTACGCTTCAAATTAGGGACACAAGTGGTTGGATTTAAGTGTCTGATGAATAACAACAACATCCGAGACCAGATAAAGCTTGGGGGCGGACCTGTCAATCACACGGTGGCCACTCTCTAAACTCTACCAGTCTTTATCTTCTGTCTAATTGTGAATGGGACCAGAAGTTACAAAATAAACTCGAAGTCGCATTGATGAAGACTCGGAACCAGTGTGGCGATGTGTTTAGAGTGTTTTCCAAGGTAACAAATCAAAGGGGGAAGTAGACTAATGAGTTCCATACAATCAAAGCTATTTAGCAACCGGGGGGAAGTCGACCCTGACGCCGACAGAAAGAATTACGCGCTCGCGGCACTTTTCAGAAACCTGCAGGTCGCCGCTTAAAAGTTGCTAAATTGTTTTAAGAAACTATTAACATGCAGGTCAGGAAGAAGGTGGAGCCATCCGGTTTTATTTCCTCAGGTCAGTGTGGGTAATATAACCGTGCTAATCTAATTCTCAGTTAATGTGTGGTCTCTTAGACGGTGCACTAACGCAGTGATTACTGGAGGCAGAACGCACCAGCAGAACGACTTAACATAACCTCCGGAGTAGATGCCAGAGAGACATCCGCTAACGAATTGCACAAATTTTAAAAGAAGGAATGCGACGGAGGGAGATGACAAAGGTTGGAGGTGGGTGGTTGCGTGAGTCAAAGAGTTTGCCCGTCTGACGAGTGCATCCATTAAAAAGTTTGGGGCGGCTCCATCATTAGTAGTTCTGGCTGGAGTCACATCCGATTGGTCCTTTAAGGAAATTCAATCTGAGAATCAAAGCGGAGGCGAGGAGGGCGGCGGGGGGGGGTGGTGTGTTTCGCGTGACTGCGAAGGTGGAGGAGAGCGGAGCGCTCGTTAATCTTTTTCGCCCCTTTAAACAAACAGACTCCTCCAAAGCCGTGAGACGTATAATGAGGTGAAGAAATAATTAAAATGGCAAAAAAATCAATAACGCATGTCACGCATTATATGTTCTCGGAGATGGGAATTTTTGTGCATCTTTACAGTAGAGCTGAAATAACTAATAATTTATAATAATAAAGTGTTTGGTTGTATACGCGCACATGGATGGAACTGTAATCTTTCAATTGAAAGGGCTTAAAGTGCTATTAGGACCACCTCCAGCATCCTAAAGGGCTTTTTAGAATAGTTTCTTTATTAAAAGGGGGCCGTGTCTTAAAGTGTTAAGTGTCAGGGGAAAGTGTTTGTCAAGTGTTTTTCATACTTTCATCCGTGATTAGGAAGATAGAGTTTTTTAAAGTAAATAATAATACTAATAATAATTTAATATGAAAATGGCTTCCAAAATCCGTCCAGAACCTGTTTACTGTGCAATAATAAGAAAAACAAACCCAGAAAACCTCACATTTGGGTAAAAAAACAAACAGAAAAATGCAGGGAAAAGACTAAAAGCACCTAGTGATTCACAACAGTCCTTTACGTAAATAAGAAATACTCCCCATATGCAGAGATGACCTCCGCCTGCTGCTGCCCTGTTACACATTGAACGCGCTCTTCTCGAGTCACGCGAGTGTGTGTCTGTGTATGTGTGTATGTATGTGTGTATGTGTGTGTGTGGACCGCAGTGTGGGCATCCCGGTGCCTCCTGCCCATCTGCACCGTGATGGTGAGGCAGCAGAGACGGGTCATTAATTAAATGTGGCAGCAGCTGTGCAGCTCGGCTGGAGCGAGGCAGCAGGCCGCAAGCCGCGACGTATTTTATGAAATAAGGCAACGAGAGGAGAAACTGGAGGAAACACAGGAATCTTTCAAAAACCGAAAGAGGGGTGAATCACTTTGATTCATTCATTTTAGATCCACTCACAGGACACTTAAGCAAACAGCATGATTGAGTGAACTGTCTGTGTGAGTCACGTTCCCTCCCTTAAGAGAATCAAAACCAACGGATTCACGGCCAATTGTTCTCAAGCGAGAATACTTTTAATAGCTCGATTGTGCTGCGTCTCCGTGGCATTAACGAGATCGTTTGATTAGAAAGGCGACGGCTCGGGAACAGATTTAAAAAAAGAACACAACTCATTTCAAATGGAAGCAAATATCATTGCAAATGCATTTGTGAACACAGATCAAATTCTCATCTTACGACATCAGCTGATTGATCGGCGGAGCGGGAGGCCGGTGCTGAGACTCACCTCCCCAGGTTGATGACTCCTCGGGGGATCCCTGTCGGCGTGTTGAAGGCGGGCAGAAGCTTCTCTCCCAGCTCCATCACTTTATTTTTGTACATCTGGAGAAGAAAAAAAAAAAGCAGAAGAGGGCTACTTGGTAAATATACAACTCACATTCACAACATACACATACTGTGTACGCTAAATATATATATATGTGTGTGTGAGTGTTTGTGTGTCAGAGGCTGTCGAAGCTGCACACATTTCCTGTCCAGAGCTAATCACGTGGAACACAAGGCCTCCTGCAGCAGAACTCCACAAGGATTAAAAGCAATCTCGTCGATGCAATCGTGCAACAGTCCGTTTGAAAGCGCTCCATCCCTGCATCTCCATCTCCATCCCCGAGGCCGGGGCTCAGGCAAACAGAGACCGGCTGCATTATCGCTCACTAACTCTCCGGCAGCCAGTGGGACCGATGTTGGAGAGGATATAAAAAAAAAAAATGAAAAAAAATCCAGACAAAGACAGTCCGAGTGGAAAAAAGGTAACGGAGGGCCGAGGAAAAGGACAGATTTATTCCAGGGACTGGAAAGCCTTTCAGAAGAGACGCGGCGGAGGAAGGGATCGAGCAGAGAAGGCGGACTGAGAGATAACAGTCAGTCCAATATAAGACGTATTAGCAAGAAGTATTTCTGTACATTCACCGTTACGGTGATATTATATTTTCCCCCGACGTGTCCTACCTGTGACACAAATCTAGTATTTCTAGGCCACAGCCAGGTCAGAAGCCAGCAAAGCGACGTCTTCAAAGCTCCCCATGAGCCTTTGCGTGTTAAATGTCACATGTCAGAGCTTTGCCAACACGCCGCGTCACACGCCGTCACAGAAACACAGCTAAACAGTCTGATGACTGAGTGAATAAACACGACTGCATGTCGAGTTGACAGAGGAGACTTCGTAGGGAAGACAATATTCTCAAGCCAAATATTTACCCAACAAATAAACCAACAAGATCTTCCATTACATTCTAAATCAAGCAGTAAATGCTTGACTTAAGCAACGATCAAAGTTTGACCAACATATCTTCCTGTTTACACATCACGTGGCCTAATATTCAGACCCAGGTGTATATGCAGAGCAGCAGTACTTGTCAATCATTTGATCCCCCCCCCGCCAGATGTTGATAGTTCATTTTGGACAGAAGCATAATGTGTTCCCACCACATTTTATGTGCCTTCATAAATAACGCCGCCCCGGGAGGACAGGAGTCTCTAAGAGAGGCACAAGTAACACCATCACAAGGACCACGCCACGCGTATGTACAATGTCTCAGGACGTCAGAGAGCTGCCACTCAGCGTTCCTCGGACGGCGTTCACTGGGAAGCCGCCGCAGGGATCACATGAGGAGGCTGCATGGGGGGGGGGGGGGGGGGGGGCACGTGGGGGGTGCAAAGGTGTTGCTCACTGATGTCTTTTGATCTGTAGACAAAAGGAGGTCTGTGCAGCGGAACCAAGTTAAGATGGATTATTGCTTACTTAATGATCATTTGTGACGTTTCATATCATTTTCGACAGCTAAGGTTTCATTCAAATCCTCCTTGTTATTCTGGCTTGACAAGGAAGTACTATTATGTCTCCCCACTTTGTCCTTTCCTCCTTACATTTAGGACACGTCCTCGACTCTATTTGGACAGGTGATGGACGCGGCGAATGAGCTGCTGATGTGTTTTAGCGGGCAAATTCCGGGCAGAAAATCTATCTACAGTTCAAATTGCGCCTCAGCTGCCGCGGGCCGCCTGCGGCGTCCTCCAGAAGCGCACAAAGACAGCGTGCGGAACGCGGTGCAGCAACCAGTTGCCTCTCTGAAAAGAGTTTTTATTGGAAATCACTTCAGGTCCGTGCGCTGCGAAAATAACGACCCGATCTAAAAGCCCGTGGGCGACATTTTGAGAACCTTTTGATGCCGCCTGGCTGCAAAGATACGCGTTTTTTTTCTGGAGGCCACAGACGAATAAATCTCACCTGGCAGTTTTTGAACACGCATCTGCAAACTGACCTCTTCGGCCTCCGTCACTATCTCAAAACGGCATGCGAGGCCAGAAGTCCATTTTCTCATCATCTCTTTCACTTTGTCCTGAACGCCGGGACACCTCGGCCCATCGAGGACGATGATTGTCTAAAGCGTTCTTCTGTTTTTTTCATATCTATATTTAATATTCTAAGCTTATAAATGTTTACAGAAAACTGCAAAGACCTCAAATGGGGGCACGTGTGGTCTGATAAATCTGAAGCCAAAATGCAGTCAAAACTTCATATTTGCAGACACAGCCTCAATAATCCTCAACTAGGACACAGAAAAACAAATACAAACCAACAACCATCAACTGTGATCACAGATCTCCTCCCATATTTTCCAGGTACTACTCTGGTGTCTTTTTATCCGTGGAGCCTGGTGGCTTTGAAGCACTTTGAGCACTGTTTGAAGTTCAACTCCCCACTCAGACAGCACATATTGCATAAAATGAATCCTTCGGGAGGCTTAAACACACTTTCCGCTCCCCGTCACCACCGGTCATCACTTTGCGCCTGCTTTCTGTTTTTTTTTTTTCTTCCAAACTTTACTGTAGTCAGAGTGGACGAGTATCTCATTGAACCCGACTTCATAACGATCACTTTGACCAAGTGGTGCTGATGCAGCTCCTCCGCTGAAATGAACGTGGTTATAAAACGTTGCGTTCCACTCACGTCACACAACACAAACCGTCTGCACCCTGTGGGTGTGTGTTTAGTGCTTTGTTATTTCTGACAGACACTGTTCCAAAGGGCTGGAGTTCAAACTGCGCCCACACACACCAACGAAACGCACACATTCGTTCCGAAACTCCGGCGAACAAATGGCGCGAGCAAGAGTTATTGTTCTCGTCATTCCCAAAAGCAGCCAAATCCGTCTCTTCATTCCCTCCCAGTTGATAGTTGATGTTCGATGTGAAAATGGATTCAGGCCATCGGGATGACTTTAGCATTAGCAGTTAGCATTGACCTCAGACGACTACGTAAGGAAAAAGGGAACCTGTGTTTGAGCGGTACCCTTTATTTATTTATATTGAGTTTACCTCCACCAGTCTTGCAACGTCAGCAAATGCAATTGTAGGTAAACCTGTGAGCGAAGTTGTGAGGACCCTCTCAGAGAGACTCAGCTCCATCTTCTCCTGATGTGTGGACCTTTGACAGGAAGTCCACTTCCACATGGATCACGCATTTCCGGTTATTGTGAAAAAGGTCTATCGACCATGAGTGGAAATGAAAGGAGACAGATACGCTCCAGGTATCTCAAACACCGGGTTCACCACAGATTGGAAGGAACATCACAAGTCTTCAATCGCCCTCTTCCCAATTCATTGACCCCTTCACCTGGGAATGACTGGACTGACAGGAGGAGACCTTCTTCTTGCACATTGATTTCCTTCTTCGCCCAGCAGACGTCCGCAGGTCGCAAACCTCTCTCCATCGTGCAGTCGGTTCTTCTCCCACCGTTGGAACAAACAAGGCTAAGAGCAGAAGGCTTTCTATTCCATCCCCGCCGTTGGTTTTCTACGCCGATGTTGATTTCATGAAATTTTGGGCCTGCAACACGCTGCAAAGTCTCACGTGGCGAAGACGTAGATGTCTTGAACACTGCCTGCCAACCAGCAGCATGCAGTCCCGCATCCGCCTGATGAAAAGCACTCTGCATAATTTATGCAGCGCGGCTGAGAACCGAAGGAGGCGAACGTGCTATAAATTAGACACGAGGACTTACTCGGAAGAACCAACGCAGCGGCGGAAAGGGGCCCGAATGGAGAAAAAAAACAATCGAGCCCCGCCCCCCCCCCCCCTCTGCTGGAAAGGATCAGCTCTAGATCGCAACCTTCATGGGCTTGTTGAGCGTCCTCGTCACATGACCACCCACTTACTTTCTACCCCCCACCCCCCTTTGATCCACTCAACTGGGCTCACGCAAATCATTTCACAGTTTTCTGACTTCTGTACAATACAGCAGACGCCCAGCTGTTATTCTTTTCTATCCAAAGGCGCAATTATATCGCATATACAGTCTTTGGCCCGTGGTTTCGGCTCTCTGCCTCACGCGGGGCCTAATTAAGGAGTAAGAAAAATACGCCACTATATCGGCCCTGTGTGTGCAAGTGTGTGGGTGCTTGATCGTCAAAAGTATAAATAGCCATCATTGCGATATATTCTTCCAATATTACAGGGCAGCCACCGAGTGGCACTGTATCATTCCTTTTTTTTCCTTCTTTCTTTTTGGGGAAATCAGGAACGCCGTCTCTCGTCCAAAGCCGATCCTCGCGTGTTTTATTTTATTGCAACCACCATGCCTGCAGGACGTTAAGGGGAGGAAGGGTGGAGGGGAGGATCCAGAGGGAAGCGTTAAACCAACCCATGTTTTACAGTGAACTCCACTAGAGACCAGTGGCCGGTTCCTGGAGCCGTCTCTGTGGCCCGGCTGTCACAGTGTCATTGTCCACCAGCTGACGAGACAATAACGCTGGCACGCCGCGCGCACCTCATCAGCTCACCCGGAGCCCGAAGACACTCTCAACGCACACGGCAGAGAGAAAAACCCCCCCCCGTCACACATCTACACTCTTAAGCTCGTTTGCGTTGACGCGGATGTCAGGACGAGATCCGCCGTCTCTGTGGCAACCGACCAGACGGACCGCTGACCCATTTATGACCCGACTTACAATTTGCACCGCTGCCACACACCTCTCCGCCGTCATGACTGGGAGCGGGCGGACGGGAGGGGGGGGGGGGGGGGAGAAGTGGAGCAGTGGTTTGCAGGGGATGTCGGTGGGAGCGGTTCTCATTACGAGCCCCCCCCCACAGGCCCGTTGTGGGAGGACAACAGGGCACCTCGTGGCCCACTCAGCCAGACAGCAGCACTAAGGGGGCACCGGGCTTCTGTGTGGGCACCGGCAGGCAACACAAATCTGAGAGAAATCCTGTCTGTTAAATGCAAATGTCTGAGACATTGCAGGAGAGTGTGGGTGATGGATTGAAGATGGCACACATACATTTTTCATTTTTTTTTTTAAATACCCTGTCAGTGACTTGAAATGACAAACAACACCTGAAACTTTGAAGCCCGGCCAGATTCACCCAGAAGTTGGGTCATTTATCGTGAAATGTTTGTTGAGTTGAAATTATTTTGCAGGTCATGAACCAAGGTATCAATCAGTTGAGCTGATTTTACTTCATGAATGGTCAGATCACCAATGTCTGTGTGCCAATCCATCGAGTAGATGTTACAGAATGAGTAAAAAACTGGAAACCGGTAGTGCTAAAGTCAGAAGATTCACATTTATCAATTACTTGGTCCTTTTAGTCTGAAACAACGTGGTGCTTTGCCGTTCGGAGGCTTGAAAATGGAGATGTAAGATGTCGCTCTGGACCCGAGATGATCCCTCAGGCCGATTGCAGCAGAGACACAAAGAAAGCACCGACATTCTCCTCTTTAATCACAAAGGTGCGAACGAGTGTACAGAAAAGGGAAAGTCTCTTATCCGTACGAAAAACGTCCACACCAGCGCTGAACAATCAATATCACTGCAAATACCTCGCGTTCATTATCTAAAGGAGCTAAACGTGATCTGGGAGAAAGGAACCAGCCGATTGCAACAGAGTGGTGATGAGATTGGAGGAACACAATGTGGTGTGACGGTGGGGGCGGGGGTAAAGTGCACAAGATAAAGATGTCACAGCCTCAGTGGGGGAGAGCGAGAATGAAGCAGGTCTGAATCTTTTGACTAGATTAGAAGGGGGCGGGGCCAAAATGGGAAAGGCGTGAGATTCGGGCTGATCTGTGTGGCCTCGCTGCGCATCCACGCTTCGGTGATGCCAGCGAAGTAGTTTGGGGAGTGGCAGAGCCGCAGAGAGAGAGAGAGAGAGAGAGAGAGAGAGAGAGAGAGAGAGAGAGAGAGAGAGAGAGAGATAAACGAGGCTTCTTTAAAAGCTCCCGGTGGCAGAGCCGGGCTTCAAAAGGATCGTCTGCTTCATCAAAGGCTCGACTCAGCGGAGGACGCGGCCACTGCGAGGCCTCGCGTGTGGGCGACCACCGGTCTGCGGCAGCCAGGGAGACGGATGTTTGCTCTAGAATACGTTTTTTGTGTCCTCCTCGGCCGAGGGATTAGGACGCCATGTAACGTGCTTAAGGGACTAATGTTCACGGCGCGAATCCTTCACCGGGGGGGGGGGGGGGGGGAAGAGCGGGGCCTCGGCAAGAGGGTTTTCAGTGTCGTCAGTGGCCGCGAGTAGGAGGCAGAGCCGAGCAACGCCGAGGTGTCACGAGCCGCAGTTTTCTCAGAGAGCGGTCCCGAAAGGCCCGACTTAAAGCGGAAAAATAAACCAACCACCAAGCGATGCACCATTGAAGGACGTGGCATGGTTCAAGTTACAGGCGGGTGGGGGGGGGGCTGATAGGGCACAGTGGGTGATTATTATGCTCTTTTGGAACATCTTATACAAATTTATCACGTGCAGCTGGGGAGTGGTACAGCACCAGCTGACTGTAACACAGGAAGTTGCACGTGAACATGTGCATGTGAACTCTGCACCCCTGACACAGGCAAAATATCACTACATATGAACTCTGCACCCCTGACACAGGCGTAGATATCAATACATATAAACTCTGCACCCCTCTTGAACAAAGGAAGCCCCCGCCCCCATGTTCCACCCTGTTGTTGTGTATGTGTGAAGGATGCGAATAAAAGGCTGATGTGAAGGGAAGTTCGTCGGCATACGACTTGTCTGTGGTTTGTGCTCACCTCTCGGTAAGGTAGCAGAAATACCTATCAGGGGCGCAGGCCGGGCCTCAACTGGCAGCCCGCCTCCTATTCGGGGGGAACCCGGATGATGGGCTGCAACGCCATCAACGCGACGCGGACGGATGCGCTCTGAGCTTGACATCGGAATCTCCGGAAACCTCTGTGACAACGTGCAGAACACCGCTGCAGAGCGGGGGAGGGGGGGGGGGGGGGGGGGGGGGGCGCGCTTGGGAGGCTGCGGGCGTGCGGTTGGATAAGTCAGCCCCCCCGTTCCTTGTGTCTTTTAACTCCAACGGTCTCTTCTGGGGCGAAGTTGCTGTTACTTAAACTCTGTGTAATGTATCTTCCTTGAAAAGCCGACATAGTCATCAGGCTCTCCGTGGAGTCTGTGAAGAGAAAGGCAATTCGGCTCAACGCGGCGCGCAGTCTGCGTGGCGTAGATAACCGCCATTGCCACCCCAGCAAATTTCACTGATTCTCCTGGAAAAATTGAAAACGTGGAACAAGACACTCCAGGAAACTCGTCTTGCAAAAGGTTTGAGTGCAAAAGGCAGAAGCTCACTTGTTAAAATGATATATATTTAACGTCAAAAGAAAGAAACATGGTGAAGCTGGATTCTTCTCAATAAAACATAGGGATATAGTAAAGACATTACATCAAGATGGTAATATATACAATTAAACTGTACTTTTGTCAGTGCCTGTTTGATCGATCTCGCGTAACGAAGGTGTCGTATTGCTGCAGAGCTGGAAATGCAGAGACTGTAGTTCCACTGTGTTTTTTAATGCACAAAAGACTGTAAAATGTGGAAGAAAAGGACTGAGATGTGTAAAAATAAAAAGGGGGGCATTTGGGGGGGCATATTCTGCCTCATTATCAGACAATCTGACCTTGAAACAAACACTGAAACGGGTACCAGACACAAATTCCATTAATAGAAGAAGATTTTCAGTCTTTACAACCTTGCTTTCTCCCCCCCCGCCCCCCACACTTGCGCAATAAGAACGTGTTTTATGGCATTTATCTTGGCCTTCCACCTTAAAGAAGCCCGCCGGTACATTATTTAGTGACTCCAGACACATGAATTCTTGTAAAATCACATTTTGAACACGAGCCTTGGTCAACCAGGTGGTTTCGCTGAGTGAAAGACTGTCAATCTGCCACGAGGCCCGAGGTCAAGCGTCCTTGAGTGAAGCGATGAATCTCGAGCCGCTGTCAGGTTTGCCGTTGCCGTCTTCTTGTGTCGGATGCCGAACTCCTGCAGGCTGCAGCACAGAACACACCAACCACCGTGTGTGTAAACTCTCTCAGAGAGCACATCAGCCACATGCCTCGGGGGCTTTTGTCAGCTTCTCAACACAGAGGCATCGGCGATGACGCGACGCGCCGCCACAACGCGCCGCCACGACGCGCCGCCACGCCACGACGCGCCGCCACGCCACTCATCCAAAAGGCTCGCCGCAGCCGACGGTACCTTTTCCAGCGCGGGCCGTTACGAAGCATCCTCTCGGTCCCTCTCTGCAGCGACCTCCAATCCGTTAGGCCATCATCCTCTCCGAGTCCACCTCGGGGGGGGGGGGGACCTACTTAGATGGCAACGCATCCTCCTCTCCGATTGGCCGCGGCAGGCTTCCTGTTGCCGTGTACACGCTGTTGCCATGGTTTCGGCTGGAGCTGCGCTGCAGTTTTTGGTTTTTTTCCGCTAGCTCCATCTGTCTCGGGTGCCGGCGCGGCGGGAAGCGCTGTGATTCGACTCGTTTTCTCACCGGGGGGTGGGGGAAGGGGGGGCACTCCTCGGGCCTCGGCGCTGGCAGACATCAACTCAAGTTCAGACACACTGCACGACAGTGGAGAGGATTGCTGTTTTCGGGGGGGGGGTTGGACATGCTTCATAAATTTGAGGGCAAAATATTGGTAGTAAAGCTGAACAGATTTGCTTTACTGCTGCCAAAAGACCC
Organism: Pungitius pungitius; assembly: GCF_949316345.1. Classification (NCBI taxonomy): domain Eukaryota; kingdom Metazoa; phylum Chordata; class Actinopteri; order Perciformes; family Gasterosteidae; genus Pungitius; species Pungitius pungitius. The sequence goes on from NC_084910.1 coordinate 16,825,049, forward strand.
AGGTGCAGGATCGAGGCGCTTTTGAGTGAGAAAAACACTGAAAACAGGTCACTCATTTGAGCAAATATGTTCAAATGTCTTAGATTACACTCCAGTTTACTTTTATCCCCAATATTTATGCACGTATTTCATTTATACGTAAATCATTTATATACGCAAAGTGAGCCGGGCTTCAGGGCATCTGGCTCGCTGCTCTTCCACCTGAGATTAGCTCCTGTAACCCTGTGGACCCCCCGCCCCCCCCCCCCCCCCCCCCCACCGAGGTTTTGTTGCTATTCCACAGACGTAGCTTGCGTTGCATTGAAATTCAAATTTTTGGAGAAAAACTAAACAAAACAACAACACCAGGCTGAAGAAAAAGAGACACAACACAAACAGACCTGAATCATTCCGACACTCGGAGTGCTCGGAGTTGTGACCTGTCACAAGATCCGGGGATGCGTTCGGGGTTAAACACTCTGGGCACAACATTCTTCGAAGATGGTGAGTAACGCTGTGTGATATTCCCCAGAACCCCTCGACGTGCGAGTTCCCCCCCACCCCCCCCTCCCGGGGGGCTCTCTTCCGAGGGATCTCTGCCCCGCCACAAATGTCACAGCTCATAGATATTGCATGGGCCTCTGCCGTTTGATGCTAATTAAATGCTACTGCTCGCCGGGCGCCAGCAGGGAACGAGTGTGACGACGGGAGGGGGGGCCCGCTGAGGAGAGATGTTTCTGTGGAAAGGACCAGATCTAAAGTTGCATTCTCTAGATTTTATCCTAGCAGTTTGTAAAGGGTGTCAATTTAAGAACCATTACCGCATTATGACAACCGCGCTAATGTTGCTTTTATTTCATTTGGCAGGTCTAACCAGAGCAAGTGCAGGTAGTGAAATGTAAGATACATGGCCCAATCTATATATTGTCCAGGCCAATACAACAAAGGGATGATTTGTGAGTATAAAATGCAGGTGCATGTTTCCATCATCGTGTTTTTCTTCACGAATCAGGTCTTAAGGGAAAGATGACCGGGAGAAAAGGGGGGTTGGCTTGACAACAGATGCAAGAATACCAAATCACTGAGAAAGTCCGATTCGAGCGCGATGCACTAAAATCGATTTCCTCCCGGCGGCAGATGACATTTGTCAGCTCCTCGCTGAAGGTGAGCGGGCGGATCACACGGTGGGAAAAGGGGTTTTTTTTTCTTCTCGAATCGGTGTGATTTGGACTGGCAGACGAACGGCAGCTTTCCAAGGCAGCCCACACGGCTGCCACTTAGCTCTGTGGAGAAATGTTGCACACAAAGACCTCTTGCAACGGAGGGGGGGGGCTGACCCTGTCGGGCTGCACTGGGGGGGAGGCCCCCCCCCCCCGGGAACGCTGAACCGTAAAAAAAAGGCGACTTCAGCCTTCATGCGAGTGTGGGAGTGTGTATTCGGGTTGGATTTGTCACATGTGACCACTGGGATGGGAGGCGTGCAAACAATCGCTAGATCAGGCGGCCGGTCAGCTTCCATTCATCTCAGGGGGCTTGCGGGGGCCGACTTGCCGCGGTCCACAGCGGTGACAGCAGGAGAGCCGGAGGTGTCTCCCGGGGAGGCCACTCCTGCCACGGCCACGTCCACACCAGAGAGCAGAACATATCTTTTATTTTTCTCGTTCTTCGGCACCTGGTCCGCGCCAGGGGCTCATTTCAAACAGCAGTGGCGTGTGCGAGGAGCTCACCTGTCTTGGTAGGAGCGCGCGAGGGGGGGGGGGGGGGGGGGGGGGGGGAGAAGACGCAGGAATGGGGCCTGGCAGCTCCTGTGAGCACCGGGTTGGAGGTGGCAGATGCGTCACATTGTGCGCGTGGCAGCTACCTGCTTCCTGCTACCGCGGCTCTATTTGTCACTTCCCTTTTTGCTTGGTTTGTCCCTTTAGGGGGGGGGTTTCTTGGGCCTCAAACATACCAATTAGAAGACTCAAACTAAAACTCAAAAGTCGTAACGTGAAAACAACGGAGAGGGCATTTGACATTTCAATTAGGTTGAGTCTGCAGAGGAGAACCTGTTTTAAACTGTTTCATTCAATTAAAGTGGCCTGAGTTTCTGACAGTAACTGTACCTGAGGGCACACAATTACAGCTTCATTATAAATGATGAAATAAATTCACTTTTTTCTCACCTTCTTAGTTTTATGATCTCTTGAAAATTGCAGAAACAGCTTTTCCTCGTTTTATAAATATGTTGACAATTTGTATTCTTTTATATCTCAGAAGATCGGGTTACATTTGCTAATCCAAACTATTAAAGCTCCACTATTCTTTCAGTTAATTATTGTATAGCCAACAAAACATGACATCCAGGGGTGAAAGTAGTACACTGTACATTTTATAAAATACTGCACCGTAACGTCTTGTGACTTCCAGTTCATAATATGTGGTTACATATAATTCGTGAGTGGATAATATAATATTACATTCTGTGATAAACCTTTTTGTCATTTTAGCTTAAAAGCAAAAATAATAACAAATAAAAAATCATTTATCACAGTATTTTGCTTTAATTTACTACCTTAAAATTATAGACAATAAATAGTGACACTTCTTGGAACAGGTAAATTGGTTTGACACATTAATCTTAATTCTAGACCCATTTACTAGCTGGTGTAATGTATGATCTTGAGTCATAGTCAGTGAATGAGTTTTTTTAGTTGCCATGGAGATGTAGTCTCACGGCTAAGACACATTAGTGTGGACTGAAATAACCTTCAGTAAATAATGTAGTTCAAATTGGCTTCACCTCAACAAGCTCACACAACAAAATGCCAACATTTTGATGCGTAAATAGTATTCTTCCAATAGTATAACACCTAGATTTCAATAACACACCTTTTTCAATTCAACAATTGAGACCTTTTTTGTATGACTGCAACACTTGTTCCCGCACAATAGGAGTAAAGCTGTAGTACTCAGAGGAGGGGTCAAAAGTTTACCAAGCTATGGACGAGCATGAGAGACTTTTCTTTTTCTTTTTTTTCCCCCCCTCCAGTGCGAGGCCTCGTACGGGTGCCAGACTCTGTGTCCGTGCTCCGCGGGCTACAAAAATGTGAGGATTTGGACGGTGCCAAAGCATCTCTTTGGCACCAAGAGAAAGCACTTCCCAGCCTCACTGCCATGGCGCCGCGCCCGGTCTGCAGCCAGCTTCTCCACTTTGAGGCTGCAAGGACATCCTTCCTCCCCCCCCCCCCCCCTCCCCCCGCGAGCGTCCGAACGGGGGGGGGGGGGGGGGGGGGGGATGGGGGGTCGAGTCCAGACATGTTGGACCCCGCATGCTGGCGAACCAAAAAAAAAAAAAAAAAATCCCAACCAAGACGGGGCTCATTTAGGACCGAAGGCAGGCGCTCCGATTGGCTCTGATTGTCATGATGTCACGATGTCATTATGATGTCATTATGAGCGCCGCGGTGACCGTGCAGCTCCGTCAAATAAAACAAAAAACAATCTCATCCAGAGAGAGAGAGAGAGGGGGGGGGGGGGGGGGGGGCCTTGACCTGAGATGGACGACGGGAGCCGCGTGTTCATTCTGGCGACTGAAATGAAATGTCACGCCGGCGGGAACGGGCCCGGTCTCGGCCTCCCAAAACAGTTTTGGGATGATGCGAGAGGAATTGGTGGCGAATGAGCTCAAAGGGGAGCAGAAACAGTGGCGGAATTGGAAGCCGAGGGACCGACGTGTCCGTGATTCACTGAGTAAAGGAGGCGGGGGGGAAGCGGGGATGTTTTCTCCGTCGGCTCCTGGGATGTAATTAGAGGCTAATGGAAAGATCACGAGGGGATCCTCGCACATTTCACTTTTAATGCGAACAGACGCTTTAGGAGGGCTCCGCAGAGGGGACGCGAGGACGCCACGGGGGTCCCACGATGGATCTGAGAGGACACGAATTAACGCAAGGGATGCAAATGTCGTGTGAAATTTACATAACTTTGTTTGACGTTTTTTAAAATTGTGCCTTTTCTTTTTAACGGAGATCACCAGAGGAATAGATTTGAAATCCCTTCAAGTTCTGAGAAGATGAGTTGAATCGTTGATTCACTGAATATTAAGATTTGATAGTTTTAACCTACGTGGACCAAAGTACCTCATTATCAACACTGTTTGGATTATCAGGTTCAGGTGCTTTTTCTTGTGAAATAGTGAGTCATTTAGGTGGAAATCTGTATCGCGGCCCAATAATCTATAATGAAGATGTAAAGGCAGGTCAGAAAAGACTTTTAACCCCGTGCAGTTCAATTATTGTTACACATTGCGTACAGTATGTACCAAAAGGTGAGGTCACCTGAATCCTGAAGTCTCGTTCCGGACCCGTTTTGCACCCGTCACAGTGATATCCTGCAGACTGTAACGGTCACAGTGAACAAAGGTCACACGAAGCCGGCGAGTTTCAAATCTCCAAACAAACCAAAAGCACGACATCAAAGGGCTCGAGGAGTGGGATGACGCGTGGAGGGCAGCGGATGCATTTTCCTTTTGAAAAATATCACAATGCAACAAAAAAAAAAAAAAAAAAAGGAAAAGGTGAAAGTGAAGCTGCCACCAAGGTGTCCCAGAGCAACATGGGTTGACACTCTCAACAGCTGCCACCTTCTTTTAGGCAATGTGAGCACATCAAAAACAGCGAATCCCGTCTTGCGCTTCCCCTCATCTCTGGTGATGTTCTGCACTCGGGTTGCCATGGATACAGGTAGACCAAGCGCGAAAGAAAGAGGGAGGGGGGGGGGAAGGACTTTGAACTGCCCTTTGCGATCGTCGTTGGTATAACTTTCATCATCAATGTGATCAAAATTTCAAGCACGGTAGTTTTTGGGAATAGCAGCGTTATGATCATTGGGGGCTGGAATCGGGCTTTTACTGCAGTCATTATGGAAATGTGTCCCGCCACGACGGCTACACGCCAGCAATTATTGTTCTTACTGCTGCTGCAAAAAACAAATCGTCCAATTACGGCTCCAGAAAGGCGTCCACCTCCTCGCCGCGTCGCACTACGTCTCGGGGGGCCGGGCGGCTGCTCGCGGATCGGAAATGTCAGCGCGAGGCCCAGCTCTCTGGGCCTTTTTAACATCAAAAATGAAATGAAAAAATGCCTAAATTGAAGCTGAAGCCGAGACAGAAATGCAGCAAAACGGTGAAAGCTTCTTGCAAGGACCACAACAAAGCCGCCCCCCCCCCCCCCCGGCCGGCCCCCGATGGAGCGATACGTGCCCCCCCCCCCCCCCCCCGGTGTCTGGGAACCGCAGCCATGAACGAACGGCCCACCGGACCGACGGCGCTCCACAAAGGGAACGAGGAGGAAGGGGCTGATAAGAGTTATTGCTCCAGATCTCATCCGTCCCCATTCTGCTTATCGGGTTCGATTCTCATTCATTCCTGGTGCCGACCATTGAGGGGAAGGAAATATAAGGCAAAAAAAAAAAAAACCCGAACTGTATTCTCAGCGGGGCTGGGTCAGCATGGACAGCTGAACGGATATCTTATGATTTATCATCAACATATTCGGGGTGGGCAGTTTTCAACCAGAAGTAAACAATCCATTCACAAAGTAAAGCAATAGGTTTCCTTTTTGTTTAAATATGTTTGAATAGTCTTCCCCCAAATGTCTCTGTGACTTACATTAATGACAGTAAAGTTCAAAAAAAAAAATAGGGCTACATCTAAGGACATCTTAAACACTTTGTGTTTGCTTATTCCTAGATAAGACGTTTAATACGTTTACAGCTGAATAAAGGAAGAAGTGGATGTGATGACACTTGTTTTTACTGTTGCACAATAATCAAATGCGTTGTGAAGTTTTAGCTTAAGCATTTCCACCTCACACATGCAATAACACAAAAAGCAGCGAGCCGTGTGTCACATGTCCAAACTTGTCAGAATTAATTAAGGGTTTGAGCGTGTTTCCAAACCATCTCCCGGCTCTCTAATTGGAACGGAGGTGTGAAAGCACAGCGCCTCGCGAATGTAGGTGGGACTTTTTCACTTCACCGTCTTTCTTCACACACACACACACACACTCACACACTCCTGTCTTTTAACAGGCTTATGGATGTGTGTGTGTGTCTATATAGTCACGTCAGGGTGCACATCCAAAGCGTGCATAATCTCCCATTCAGGTTTCAATTTTTTTTTCCTTCACATTTGAACCCCACAAAGCGTGACGTCTAACCACATAAAAACACATTCCCTGCAGAAACGGAGGGTTGTCCTACTTTAGCGGGAAAAGACTGGGAAGTCCTGGGAGTTTAATACCCGATTCCACACACCTCTCCATTTGGGAACGGGCCCAGAACTGTTAGCCTAAGCCTGCGCGCATATTAACCACTACATCAAACTCCCGTTCAGCCCTGACAGTCACAATGCGGCACCCAGCCGGGAGTGATGGGTTCAGCCCCGTATCGCACGCCGAGTCCTCTTCCTGAAGTCGGCCTTATTTTCACCTGTACGGATGGAAGGGGAATGCCGTCTGATGTGAATGTCACGCACATATAGCGGCCTTTCTGAAGGGTTTGAAGCCCAAGCTTCGAACGTCTCAACGTGGACGGCGGAAAAAAACTGACGCTCCTTTTTTTCACCCGAGTGACTGGCCTGTAAAAGGCCTCTGGTGCGCGGTTTATGGCTTCCAGGTGGAAAGAAGCAGGCTGCGTATTGTGAGGTTTTAAATGATCCGATAAATGACCCACATCGGGGAGTAAAAAGAAAAATAAAAAAAAAAAAGACAGCTGCAAAGCATATCATGAAAAAAAAAAGGAAAACAAGAAAAAGACAAACAACCAGCAATTTACACTAAATACTGTCGACATGGAAGGGTTGAGAGTGATTAATGTTTGTATTAGTGCATAAGGAGGATGTGCAAACCCTGCACATTATGGATAAATGATCGGAAGGACACCAGCTCAGCAACACATTACAGCTGGGTGACGCTTCATGGTTTGTTATGGATTAACCCGCCAATTACTTTCTTGATGAATTGATGCGTTTGGATTGGGTAACAGAAGAAAAGAACCTTCAAAGTCTCCCGAAGCCCGGAGAGGGGGCGGGGGGGGGGGGGGGGGGGGGGGGGGAACTACCAGTGGAACTGAAACATGCTCAGCTCACCTCTTCCACAGTCTAAAGAAAAGCAGCAAATCGTCACACTTGAATAAACTATTCACCGCAGGACAAGTCCGTGCTTTTCTCTGCAGCATGTGCAATACCACAAGCTGCTGCTTGTTTGAGTATGTCGAACCGACAATGAGAAGCTGCAAAAAAATTGCTTTGAAGGGACACACATTGTAGCCCACAGCACCCGGTCCCCCCCCCCCCCCCCCCCGCCAGCACAGCGTGAAAACACAGGTACTGTATTAACCCGCTCGACTCGGCAGACTGTGGTTTGACTGTCTGAGAGGCGAATGGCTGCTGCAGGGTTTCGCCTGGAAAACACTGGATTGATTTCTTTTTTTTTTTTGTGTGTGTGTGTGTGTGTGTGTGGTTTTTTTTGGGATCGTTTGCTTTTCCTGGGGAGGGCTGTTTTGAGACCACTACAGTTTGATCTGTGCTCGACGCGAGTCGATCCTTCAAAAAGGGGCCTCGCTAACCTGCGCCACGGCGTCGGGAGCACTTAAAGCGCCGGGAATCGAACCCGACGGACTCACCGTAACTCCAGACTGGCCGGGGGGGGGGCCGAGAACAATCCATCGGCGGGAAAAACGTCTCAAAAGCACCAATGAGATCCACGCTAGAACCATGTTTCATTTGCATGGACAGAAAACAGGGTCAGAAGACGTTGCGATGTAAGGTTTCTGTGGCCTCGTGCAGCCGTACAGCCGCTGGCTGTTTGCATTGGGGGGGGGGGGGGGGTGGGGACTTTCAGGAGGACTGAAAGAGGGCCCGCTTTCTTCTGCCGCTACAGTCATGGCACGTCAGGTTTTTCATTCGTTGTGTCCAGAGTGTGAACCCCCGACTGAAGAGGCAGGAAACACACAAACGATGAATTACCTCCCCTTGGGCTGTGAACACAGATCCCCCCCCCCACAGCCCCCGAGGGGACGCACACAGGACGCGTAAATACCTCAGGTGGAATTTAACTCCGGACTTAAGAGTTGCACCGGAGGGGCCTGAACATGGAGCCGTGCTACAACTAAAGAATACAGAACCGGAGGGGGAAGATGGGGAGAAAACGGACAACTCAATGTTACAGGTCATGGCCGCACATTAGGAACAAGCATCCGTAACCCGGGTCTGGACACGTCCTGTTGATTGACAGCCGATGCACTCCTTCGCCTGTGCTCGTGTGTGCCGGTATGGGCGGGTGATGTCCTGCAGTGGTCTGTTCTGGAGATGTCGTGGAGGTTCCTCCAGCGAACAAACGAGCACGATAAATAATGGAGTCCCCCCCCCCCCGCCCCGGGCTGCAAGCGGGGAGATTCGGTTGGTTATTTATCATCTAATTGATTTGCCTCTCTAACCTGTCCCACAATTAACGCGCTGCTTTTCATGTGTTTAATTAATGGCCACCGCAGCTTCATGAAAAACACGCACTCAATTGCATCCGGGATTGAAAAGACGCGGCAGTTTGGTGCCGTATCGCCCGGGCCGAGACATCATTCAGCCCGGCCCCGATTCAATGAGACAGAATTAGTCCTCCAGACTGAATTGGGAGTATTTTTCATATTGTTGACGTGCCTGCAGCTGTCGTCGCAACATTGCAGCTCAAGTCGCCCCCCCCCCCCCCCCCCCCTCCCCCTTGACCGAAATCCACTCTGAGGCGACTCGGCGGTCAAGAAGCGGAGCTGTTTAGTGTGTGTCCGTGCTTTACTGGTGAGGAAAATCATACTCAATGTGCTGCTGCTTTTTAGATTCAACCAGCTATTGTTTAGCACACACACACACACACACACACACACACACAGCAGCACTTATCTTCCCGGCTTGCGTTTAGTGAAGCCGCCACCCGAACCAATCCCCCTCCCTCCCCCCCCCCCCCCGGGTCTTGTTTTGAATGAAAAGCTGTAATGGCCCGCGTTGTGCGAACAGAACAACCATCTCGCGGAGGCAGAATGAGCCGCGGCGTCTTTTTTTTTTTAAGCTCGCAATAACAAGTGCTTCCATTTCCTCCACGGGAACCAAAGGATCCAACGTTGGACTCACCGTTCGGCATCGTCATTTCACACTTGATATCATATTGGCTTCTACCCAGAGCATCGCCTCACTCTGAACTAAAAATAAGTATATACATACAGTATATATACATATATATAGGAAATCAGAAGCGGAATGGGGAGGTAACTAAATGTTTCAGGTCAAACCGACTGCTACCAAGTTATTTGGTTCTTTTATTTCACAACAAACACCCCAAACAACACAATCTGTGTACACCGCAAAGTCTTTTGACCTCTCCGGCAACGAATGAACCACCAGTCCCACCGCACAATGAATCTCCGTTTCCAGGAAGGCATCGATTGGGGCCGATGTCACCAGGGTCGATACTGTCATTGATAAACGGCAGCTCGTTGACCCCTAAAATAATGCTGCAAAGTGTACTGAGGCAATAATGCAACCGTACTACATTATTGTGTCGTTGAGTTTCGAAAACAACACTTTGTAGCCCCGAAAACTCTTCTCTTGTCTTACATTTCTTTGTGTTTTGCTGTCATTCCAAAGAGCATAAAGGATTCTCGGAGGCTTTCTCTCCTTTAATTGCAGATGGACGAGGAGGAGCAGTGAAGCTGAGGGAAGCGTCCCGGGGGCTGTGAGCCATGCAACGTTCTGAGTGAAAAGGCCTGGATGCCACCAGGCCGACATCATTACCAAACCCCCTAATGATCCCTGCCATTTGATCTGTTTGGCCTGGTCCGCACTGACTGGCGTGACTGCAGAAGAAGAAAAGCACACACATTGCATTGGAATCTCGGCGGGGGGGGGGGGCTTCTGGTGGGCTCATTTGGGCCTGTGCCAAAGCTCCTCCACGCTGAGTCCAATTACTCAACCAAGAATGTTGTCTCCTGCTAAAAAAATAAAGGCTAATTGAGGGGTTTATCCAGACTGATGTAGAGAAAGCGGGGGACACATCAATATGCAGAAAAGTAAAGGTCTTCTGGCTGCAGCGAAACACTGTTCCTGTTCTCTTTAATCACGTGATAATCCAAACAAATCCTCCCGGGCCGCGTTTCTGGCGAACAAGCCGCTCCTTTACCCCCGACGGACCTCATGCAAGATTCATGCAACGCAGAGACGTGTGAGCTGCTGCTGCTGCTGCTGATGAGACGTTCACTCCCTTATAGGACAGGACGAGTGGAGCGGGGAGGGGGGGGGGGGGGGGTGGGATAGGGAGCTTAAGCCTGCAGCTGGGCCTACGGAGGCGATTATGACGAACAAAACAGACGAAGGCGCCACGGGGCGAGTTCAGGCTCGTTCGTACCGACGTGCATCTGCAGTTAAAAGGAAATGCCCGATCCAGGCCGTAAAAATTGGGAAATGTATTTTGTATTTTGTTCAACCTTCAACCTGACGGCGGCGCTGAAGTCGAGGTGTCGAGAGAGATCAATTTATCCCTGCGGCGCTTTCCACCGGGCTTAAACCTCATCTCAGTTCAGTCCAACTCTACTTTTCCATTTCTCCTCGCCCTCTCAGCCCAGCTTATGTAACTGGCAGCCCCGTGCGATGGGGGGCGAGTCGCCGGAAAAGGCACAGTACCCTTCAACCGGCAGGAGAGCACACTCACTGTGATGAATATCAACACGCGCCGAACCGCCGGGGCTCACACTTATTCAATCGGCTTCCCGTACAGCAGCCGCCCGTCCTCAGGAAGAGGAATAAATCACCTGGCATGAGTTTATCTCCAGTACGACAGGGCCTTTTTTCTTCTGGGACACGCCGGTCAGGCGGGATGTCGCCGTCTGCCCGCAGTGGCTGATGGGAGGGAGAATGAGTCCACGCTTTTTTTCGTTGGACGCTTAAGCCGCATCCAGACGCTTCAAACGAACGACGTTTGTTTTAGGAAACGCCAATCGGGCACGATTGTTGCGCCTTTCAGAGGCCAAATTGAGACGCCATCGAAGTACACAACGTGACGGCAGCCTCACGGCTTGGCCGCGCCAGAGATATGCAAGAAAGAAAAAAAAAATCCCCACACACTGATAACTGATTCAACGTATGTAATTGCACCCAGGTGCTTCTGATCGAGTCGCTGGGACACATGTTGCATGGTGCACAGGTGCAGCCGGCGGGCGAGTGGTGGTACTTCAGCACAGCTGGAAATGAGGTCAAATTAGGATGGAACATCAGCGGAGGGTGTGGCGGGGGCCGCCCAGCAGTCACGGCTGAGCAATCGCCATTGAATAGCATCAATTCAAAAAACTGTGAAATGTAAGAAATAAAAACAGACATTGTCCACTGTACCGGGATGTTTCAGTTTCTTAATACATATCATTTGAGTATTATAATGTTTTGTGAGCTAATTTTTCAGATTACAGCTTTATTTTATACATTTTCATCCAAAAGGTACTTTTTTTTATGCCTTCAGTACATGAATCTTAACCAAAACCATTTAAGATTAAAAACCGGTTCAGCACTCAAATTGTTTAGAACAAAAGTTCCATTGTGGACCCACTCCAACACAGAAGTGCCCGAGCTGGAAGATCTGATCTCCTCCCAGTAGGAGGCGTCCTCGTTGGATGCCCGAATCGACTCCTGTCAACAATCGTAACAGACACGCCATCACCGATCACAACAAATCTGCATAAAATACTCTTTTGAATTCAGCCACATGCGCGGATATATATATTTTTATTTCCTGCAGGAACGAGAGACCTCTCGTTTTGACACCTCTGGATGTCAAGCTGACATCCGCCGCATCACGCCGATTAAAAGTGTTTAATCCGGAAGATTAAAGTTCAAATCGCTCAGACTAACTTTGCTCCCCTGGCGACGCATTGCGGGCCACATCCTGCAAACCAACCTGACAACTGGATGCGCCTCGGCGCTTAATGTGGCGTGACAGGGAGGGAGGGGGGGGGCAAACAGTCACGGTACAAACAGATAAAGAAACTGCCACTCGCATGCATTTCTCTCAATGTGTGATAACATTAACGTCTGTGTGCGTCGTGACCCAAAACAAAAACATACTGGGGAGGCAGAAACTGGGTCACCCGAATTAGAGGGAAAACAACATTGAGTGGTGGAAGACGCCACTTTAAAACGATGGGTTTTATGCGACGCCACCGGGACACAAACAAAGATTAAAGAGAGAAACAAACAAAAAGCAGGAAGCTCACGGTGCTTTGAGCGGAACCAATTCAGACTCCTGACCTGCCGTCTTCTCTCTCTCCCACTTTCCCAGGATACGCGGCGGGTCGAAGGTGCGCCGAACGGTCGTAAGCACGAACCCGCCATCGCCCCCCCCCCACCCCCCCCCCCCCACCCAGAATGGAAAGAAGCCAGTAACAAGATGAGAGACCCGTTTGTTTCCTCCAACAACCGGAGCGGAATTTCAATTCTCAGAAAACACACCGGGCCTGGATCCGTTAAGGTTGCATTTCTCCCCTCTTTGTCTCCGCCCGGGGGAACAACCGGGGGAGGGGGGGGGGTGTCCGAAGGGGCCGTTTGTGATGCCTTTTTTCCCCCCCCGCTTGAAGGTCTGTTTGCTTGCAGGTCTGTTTTTCTGACGCTTTGACAACAGGGAGGAACTCTGGTGGCTCCATGAGACCACGGTGGTGGAGATGACGTGATGATGACGATGTCTCCCCGAACAAACCATCAGCTGCCCTGGGAACTCTAAAAAGGCTAATCGGCCTCTTTTGACAAGGCCCATTATAAATTCAGTGTTTGGTTTTCTTTAGTCCGACCCCCGAGGACACGAGCAGCCGGGCCTCCAACTCCAACCGCTCCGTGCCGCTCAAGTTGTTGGCCAAATATCCGCTGCTGCTGATGCTCCTACTGCTGATGCTGCTGATGATGACCCATTTGTGACGTCTTTCTCCAGTTATTTGCCCGGACGCGGTTGCATAGTGTAAGCGAGCAGCAATATGAATGCAAATCCACAAAGTTTGCCTATAATTTGTCTTTTTGACAGAACATTAAAAAACAAAAACAAACAAACAATGGGCCTGTTATTGGGAATCATTCGGCGTCTTTATTTAAAATAATGAGGTTTTCATTTAACAGAGGACTCCTGCAGTGATTCTGGATGGTCACACTGCTGTGGATGAATAACTCGGTATATAAGGAGATAAATGAGTTTTCTTTGAACCCGTTGTGCCCCCTCCAGGAATACTACTTATAGCGTCTTTCATACTCTCTCTCTCTCTCTCTCTCTCTCTGCTGCTTCGGCTCGGCCCACAGGCCATTTTCACACGAGGCTGATTGAATCACACCCCCCCCCCCCCCCCCCTTTTCCCTTCAGTGTTCTCTGGTCTTGCTAAAGGATGGGGATGACACCATAAGGTCTCACCAGCACACACATCTGTATGCAGATAAATGGACACTTACAAATGAAACACACACACACACACACACACAGGCGTGCACATCGTCGTTTGCAGATGGAAAATGGAGGTCGTTCTGAGGACGAACTGTACAAACACGGGTGCCCCTCTATGGAGGTGGAGAGAGGGGCTAATTGAATAGATGAAAGCACCTGAAAGGACATGCTCATGATGACACAAATATAAGAGAGATTACGTGTCATAAACACACAGCATCTGATTAATCCATCTGTTGTTATATGACAAATAAATGTGCAGAGAAATCTATTTTGCATTTTTACATCAAGAATTTGTTTTCCTATTCCATAAAACAAGTCTTGAATGTTTGATGAGCGTCTTGCACAAAGGGGGCTTTTGCAAAAAAATCCTCCCAAGGCCTTATAAGACCTTGCAGTAACTGGATAGCCCCCCCACCCACCCGCTCCTATAAAACCTTCCTTTGGTGTTTGTCGCCGTATCAGCTGACAGAGCTTTATGAATGTGTGTGTGAGGAGGGTTGTGCCTCAGTGAGAATAATAATGAAAATAATAATAATAATTTCAGCGGACTGAGTTTGGCTCTAAAATCGATCGCATGCAAATGATCACATTTAAATCAGTGTTGCAGAACACAACATTTAAATTAAACATTTAAGGATTCAGTGGGAAAAATAATGATGATATATTGTGTGTGTGTGTGTGCGCCAGAATTGTCCCGTTCACTCCTAAATTTTGAAATGAAAGACACAGGTCCTTACAGGTGGGCTCGTCACAGAAGGACACCCACACCTAACAGCTGCTGTCCCCTAACCGCCTCTTATACTGGGGCCAAAGGGAGGGGGGGCTACCGCACTCGCTTGAATCAAGACGTTTGACTCGGGTTGACGTCGGGGGGAGGGACGTCTAACCCGCCGTCCTCCCCGCCAAAACGCAACGTACGAAGAGTCCGCACGCGAGCAGCCCAAACAACAGGGGAGTTATTAATGGTCAGGTGTTGCTCCAGTTCCCCTGCCCCCCCCCCCCCCCTCCTCCCCAGCAATCATTTACAGCGACACCAGCTGCCCAATGTCCTCCAGGACAGACCGGATAGGCAATCTCGTAATAGTCCTTCCTCGCCGCATCCCGGGTTGATTTAAGCCTCCGCAGCGGCGACGGAACCTTCAATCAGACGGTTTTATCATCCGAACGGAGCGTCAGACTCCAAGAGGAGGAGACCCTAATGGGAGGAGATGGAGGGTACGGAGGGGGGACGGGGGAAAGGGGGAGGGGGGACGGGGTTTCAGGTGGCTATAAATCTGCCGCACAGGGACCCTTCACGGAAAAGCACACAAGTGAGAGCCTGGTGATGGACGACCCTGCCGGGGCAAAGGGGTATTGATACATCCGTCAGAGAGCCGAGGCGCTTCTGCTCCGTCTCTCCAGACGAAGCAGACGTGCCCCCCCCCACGTCACTACTCATGACATCAAAAAAAAAAAACAGCCGCGGTCACAGCCAACGAGGCTCAGAATCAGTGGATTCTTTGTGGGTTCACCGAAAGATGAAAGTATATACGGGCGCACAGAGCTTAATCGGACCCGATAGACCGCCTTTCACCTGTCGGCTCTCATGGCTTCGCCATTTAAAAAACGGGACACTAAAGCGCGTACGATTTGTCCCGATTCATCCCGTTTCCACAGCAGGATACAGTTGTGAAAGCACGCCAAGACAAGTCCACCCATTCTCCTTCACTCCCGCCATTTGGCACCAACGCCCTCATGTGAGAAATAAGAGCCGACTGGGCGGCGCACACGTTCACATTAGAAACCGTCCTCATTGGTGCCATATGCAGAACTCTGCACGGACCGCTGAATAAAATGGAAAGAACATTTTTCTGCATGGCATCCGTGGCACGCGAATGCGGGATAATGGATTCCAACAACGTATTCCGCTCCAGCGCCGTATTCACATTTCTCTCACCCGACTTCGGTGGACCATTAAATGCTGCTCTGCCGCAAACTCGCTGCGAATCAGTGTCCATTAAACCGACTTGAGAGTTTTAAATATATCTGGATCCCCTTTCCATTAAACCTACTCCTGCACGGATTCGAGGGGGGAGGTGGAGGGCGGGGGGGGCGCTGCTGCTCCAGGCGGATGCTCATTACAGCGGCACGATGCGCAATGAGGTGCCGAGTGGTTGTCACGGGCAACTCGGAGGCCTTTTTACTTGCTCCCCCCCCCCCCCCCCCCCGAAAGTTTCACAGCGTCACTCCTGGCCGGCTGTAGCCGCGTAACATCAAGCTTACCTCGTCTCCTGTCAGGTAGTACGCCGCCAGCAGGCCGCCGACGTAACGGATGTTCACCTCGAAGAGGGACGCCTCGCCGTTCTGTCCAACCGAGAGAGAGAGAGAGAGAGACAGAGAGAGAGAGAGAGAGAGAGAGAGAGGTCAAATGTCATTTTCGGCGGAGAATCGGCGGTAAAGCAGCACGCTGTTTGTTCATGGGAGAGTTAAAACCTCAAAGTCAACCCGGATGTGGGTTTTGGACGGGAGATGTATCTAATGGCGGCGATCGCTGATGGATTAACGGCCCTCAGGGGCCCCACGGCAGCCTAGATGTGGATGATAATACTTTATTTTTCAGATTGAACACTGAGACTGACGCGCTTGTTCGCCCCGGCCTCAAGTTTTATAACATAAGAAAATAGAAAATCTATCATAACGACCCTTTAGCTTTAGGAAAATGTGTTGGATGTTGAAAAACTAAACAGGAGAGAAAATATCACGCATTCTATTTTTCATATTTCCAAAAGAGGCGGTGAGAGATGAAAGTGAAAGATTCCACCTGAAAAAAACACCTTTTTTAATTTTAAATACCTCAAGAGCTTTATTAAAAAGATGTTCATCTTCAAGCCATCTGATTGACACGAGGCTCAAAAGTTGTGAAAAGGTGAGCAACATTTGTCCCACTAACTCGGGTGTTGATTGATTTGACATTTATATTATGCATGCTGGCAAACTGAGTGATGTTGATACAAAAGTTACACATTTCTTAAAGTTGACTAATTATACAAACTTTGCCATCGGCAATGTTTTTGCATTTAAAAAAAAAAGGAGGCAATCTTGCAGTGAATCCCCATGACAACAGCAGAGGTGGTTGCTAGGAGATGATGAACTATTTAATCAACCTCATCATCTCTCATAAGGAAATTGTGATGTATTCATACGTCTGTGACAGAATAACACAGTGATGATGATGATGATGATGATGATGACGATGATGATGATGATGACGACAAGCCAATAAAGTAGTGCAGGTTCAGAATCCGCATTGATCGCCAACAACAAAGGGTCAATATCAACGTATTAACAAGC
The DNA here is from genome assembly GCF_949316345.1 of Pungitius pungitius. Lineage (NCBI taxonomy): Eukaryota > Metazoa > Chordata > Actinopteri > Perciformes > Gasterosteidae > Pungitius > Pungitius pungitius. The sequence goes on from NC_084910.1 coordinate 16,841,851, forward strand.
GATTCCATCTCTAAGCAAACTTTGACTCAAAGTAGAACTTGAGTTACGTTTTAAAAATGCCAAATTTGTCTTTTTTTTAACACAAAAAGCAACTATTCATATTTATAAAAATGAATAATACCGGGAAAAAAATATTTTCAGATCCCTTGTATATCTTTTAAATCTTTACATTACATTACATGTCATTTAGCTGACGCTTTTATCCAAAGCGACTTACAATAAGTGCTTTAAATAAGTTTAAAAAGTCCAAACATTTCTTTACGCTTCACTGGAGTGAGAAGTTGGTGCTAAATGACAACGTAAATGACGCAATAATGTTCCTACCACATTTTTTATATGGAAAAGGTTTGGAAAAGGTCACGGCCATTCTCACCCATTTTCTGGAAAGCTCGACTTGTGCCATTATGTACAATTACAGGAGTATCGTATAATTTAACTTGCCCTAGATGATTTATTATTTGAGCTATGAACCCTTACACAGAGACACACAGAGCCAAGATGCCATGTCGCTTTTTGCCAACATTAAAAATATGCCGTTTCTTTTCTACACAAAGATGCAAAATAAGAGGCAACAACGAAAGGGTTTTAAAAATATCACCGTAATTATTGCCTTTTACGGCGGCTCCAGGTTGAAGCTGTCTGGAGCTCTTGGAGACCCATCGAGAAGGAAATTACTATCTCAAGTGTTGATGATAAAGAACTTTGTAATTGGGTGCCAGGGAGGGCAATTAGCCGCACAGAGGAGGGCAGTTACTGGCATTTGTTGAAGGGCAGTGTGTGTGTGTGTGTGTGTGTGTGTGTGTATACACATATACAGTATATATACATGTATAAACTATTCCTTCACATTGTCCTTGTTTTGGGGTCGTGGAGCTGTTTTAGGACCAGCGTGTCCCCGAACGCACCGGGGGAACCGCTTCTCTCGGGGACAAAAGCTGCGAGCCGAGCTTGTCTCGCCAAACCCCGCCCCCCCCCCCCCCCCCCACACCCCTCACACCCACACCCCCCCGCTCCCGAAAACAAGGGGGCCCATCCAAGTAATGGCGGTACGATGGCGGTGATTAGGGATGGAGTGTCCATTCATCACCCGGGACAGCGGGGCAGGCAGCAGATACAATGAGGGAGGACAAGCAATGCTGGCAAAGGATTTGCTAATCATACTCTTACCTCCCTGCACAGGCGCAATAAATCACCCAGCGAGCTCTGTTCAACTTAAATAACACGGCTGGGAACATCCCATGAGGTGTGTTTGGATAAAAACAGGACTCCAAGTAGACTTTATGGAAAGAGTTTTTTTTGGGGCTTTTTTTTTAGGAGCAGCTATCACTTTGCTTCTGTGAAAACCCCATTAAATCAAATGTAACTTTAACCGTCCCCGGCATCATCGGATAGAACGTCGCCTCATAAGCGAGATTAAAAACAATGTCAAAGTTGTCAGAGAAGCTGTTTGAATATTCTGCATCTAATGCAAACTGCACAAAGGGTAAAAGGCCATATTTTAGTTTCAGCGACTAAGTCCAAAAAAAATTCTGGTAAAATGGATGTTTTCATCCGGCTGAAAGCCCAGTGATATTCCTGAAAAAAAGAAAATCAATGTAAAGCAGATTAAAGACAATGATGGGAAATGTCAACATGAATAATTCAGGTTCATTCCTGGTGCCATTGATTAGCCATTTGTCCTCCTCTCGTCTCGCACTGTGTCGTCTCCGCTTTATACAGTTTGATGCAGATTTAGACTTAATTCGTAGGTTCTATGTTTCAAGGAAAGTGCTTCCCCTAAAACCATTTAAACCCCCCCCCCCCCCCCCCCCCAAAAAAAAAGAAGCATCTGTCCTAAAACATCCAGGCACAGTGAAAAACACCCGTCTTCATCCTGGTAATGCGATGATTTGCTGTTTACAAAACGGCATCATTGTCAGCCAGGGTCCATCTGGAAAGGCCAAATTAGCCCAGAAAGAATGAAGAAGAAGAAGAAAAAAAAAAAGAATGATTGGATGAGTCTGATAAAATGGAGCAGATGATCGCCTCGACCGACCAGAGCTGCTGATTCACACTTAAGGCCGTGACATGACTTAACGCCTAAAATTCATGAAAGGGATCAATTAGATCAAGCTCCTCTAATCCCCGTCGTTTCGAAGCATCAAAGGAGTCTCTCCGCCCCGGAAACAAATAAAGAGAAGAGCCGGGGATGTTTTTTTTTTTTTTCGTTTCTGCTTCCCGCGGTGCAGTATTTACGGCCTCGATCGGCGTCCAAGCGGTGCGAGCGGTGTGCAGCGCCGGCGTTAATGACCACTGACCTCTGGAGCGTGCTGAGCAGCCTCCTCTAATGGAGCAGGGAGCTCTTCACTTCATGCTTGTATTAAAAAATAAATAAACATAAAGTGTATAAATATGGTGAGCCCACACAGCTCAATGTTCGACCTCGCCGTAAATGCGCTACGTGGATATTTGCACTTTCAAAACTGCTTCAGGATCGTATACTGGTTTAAAAAAAAGAAGCTTTTCAGACTGACCCATTTCCCTTCTGTGAGCTCAGCCTGATGGCAAATAAAATGAATAATTCAACTAATCAAAAAAAAGGAGCCCGTCAGTGAGAAGCTGCTTTTAATTCGACAATCAAAACCAGATCGGCGAGTCGCGTCTCTCGCTCCGAAGCCTTCCGTTCGTGCCGGCTTATTTAAAATGGAAAGTGACTGTTTCGGATTTTTTTTTTGGAATAGCAACTGACAGGCGTCACGGCGCCCGATGGTGATCGGTCGCACGCCATCGAGTTCTCCTCCTTTCATGTGAGCGCTTCATTCGGAAGCCACGTTCCCACGCTGCACCTTTTGCGAGGGTGAAACGCCTCCGCGGCCTCCTCCCCTCGCGGCCCGACGAGCCCGTAACGAACCGCGGTGAGCAGAGAGGCACTGAGCTAAAACATTGGCTAATGGAGTACATCTCATCAAGGTGATGATTAGCATTTCATTTCTTCTTTTTAATCCGACGACGCGAAGAAGTGGCTCACGTCTCCTTAAAGATCCTCGAAACGGATCCGCACACGCCAAGGAGGGAAGGTAAACATCTGCCAAAGGCATTAAACCGTAGATTAACAGCCTGGTGAAAGATGAATCAAATATGCAAAGGGTGACAAATCATCAGAATCACGACACCCCCCCCCCCCTTGTGTGTGTGTGTCGACCCGCATGCATCTATTCTCTGACGCCCTCTCTCTCTCCACGCCGCGCATGCTGAGCATGCACCGGTGGCATTCTGTGTGCAGGTCGCCTGCAGTCCCCCCCCCGTCCCCCCCCCCCCCCCGTCGCCCCCCGTCCCCCTCACATTGAGGCTGACGCCCCCGCTGCATTCAGCCCGAGGTCATAAACTGAGCTAATTAGTGCATCAATTACTAAACTATTTTCCATCAATGAACTTGTCTTCATAGAGCAGCGGAACATTCATTTGCGTCTTTATGACTTCCAGGCAGATGAATCCCCACAAAACGGAGCCATAAAAAGCTCTTCTCAACATTCAAGGCATTTTTTCCCATCAGCGCCTGAGGTCGTTCATTCATATTTATCAATCTGCCATCTCTATTCTCCTCTTATTGGCAATGTTATTGTTCACAGGGGGGGGGGGGGGGAAGAAGGGATGGGGAGAATGATATCAAAGTCGAGGACGAACCCCACGTGCAACCCCCCGAGACCGGTCGCCGGCTCAGCTTGACCTTCCGCCGCGGGGCACGGCATCCTCACCGGAAGCTTCTTCTTCAGACGCCTCCGTCACCCGGGTTGGGCCTCGCTTAGTGCCGAAAATAAGGTCACCGGGGGGGGGGGGAGAGAAAGAACCCAGCTGCCCCCCTTCCTCCTCCTCCCGTTACCAACTACTGCCCATGGTAAATAAGAAGCTCTGCGTTACTAAAGGAGGAGCACGTGACGCGGTACCGTGTGGGGGGGGGGGGGGGGGGGGGAGTATGTTTGGTCCACCACATGATCTTGATATTGGCCCGAGGCGTTTGCAAAGTCGAACTCGGCCATCATTTACGCTCCGAATGGTCGCCTCCGTAGCCGAACGCCGGCGGCGACCTTGCGAGACGATATGATGTGAGGTTCCTCTTCCCTCACACCAAACTTTCGCTGATTCGTGAAGAGGAGTGCGCCTGGCCTCCGGGGGGCCCCCCCCCGGGCATCCTTCTGAGGTTTAAGCGGAATTGTGAGCAGCAACAATGAGCAATGCGGCTACGCTCATTCCACCTAGAAGTCAATTACATCTGGATTAGAACAGGACAGGTAGAAATACGCTTGAGCTATTTTCCATCTGCAAGCTGTATCTCGTTAAAAAAAAAAAAAAGTGAGCCCCTCGAGCTAATGTTGGCTTTTTGACATCTCAAGCTGACAGTACGGCGAAGCTTTGAGACATTCTTCTTTTTTTCTTTTCTCTTTTTTTTCTCCTGTTGCGAGGACATACTGAGAGGTGAAAAACTTCCACAAAAGTTTTGACGAAAAACACTCGGATATTCTGCTTCATTCTGCTCCTGGCACTTCCACTTCCACAGTCGAGCGGCCAAAACACAGGCGAACTCACTCAAAACAAACCCTGCGAGACGCCCCGCGGGGGGGGGGGGGGGGGGGTGTTAAGCAGCGGTGCACCTCGGGGCCTGCAGCGTGTCAGCGTGCACCGGATGAAAGAGCTGGAGACGTTAACGTGAAGCATGAAAAAGGACGAAAGGACACCAAGTGTTCGGGGCGATCCGTCAACTAGTCGTTAAAGGGATTTAGCCATCGCGGCTCCCGATGCGCAGCCTCCCCCCCCCCCCCCCTCCCCGATGACTTCGTACCCGCTCGAGTGTCGCCTCAGAGGTGGAATCACGGGCCCTTGGTTGTGCTAATTATGCAGACACTTTGCCGCCCTGTCAGGAGTTATTTCCTGTGAATGTTGCTACTTGAGCTGAAGATGCTTCATGGGAATCATGCAGAGGGGCGGGGGTGGGGGGGGTGGGGGGGGGGGGGTCCACTTGATCTGTAAACTGCCAAAAAGCTCAAAGCACAAGACGTGCACACTTTTCAGCAGCTGAACCAGGTGACCTACTGTGAATGTGCTTACTGCAATGCTTAGAAATGCTGAAAATGTCACAAGAGTAAAGCTCCCAAATTCATACTCACGCATCATCTAAACGCTATTACAATTAAAGGTGAATCCGCCTTTAAAATTCTAAATTTTAACGATGAATAACTTAAAATATCGAGCGCGATTTCTCAACTTAAAAAAAATAAAAAATTGTAATCCTTTTTTCCTCTTTGAATCCTGTTAAAAAAAACGACGCGGCACAAATGTAGAGAGCAAATATTGAATATTGAAAATAAAACACACATAACCAAACAATAGACCAATGGCATTACACATGATGAAAGCCCAAAAAGACAGTAGGAGTAGAATTACTATTTCATCCATTCCCACTGGCGCTGACTGGCTGTGACGATGCCAACTCCTCCTTCGAGCTTCATGCACAACAACAGCTTGTGGGAAAATATGCCAAAAGGCGTGAGCGCGCGTCGTGGAGCTCCCTTTTGTCTCGGTAATCGCTGCGTCTGGCCCCGAGCTGCACGCCGGCGTCCGGACGAGCGAGGAGCCTCCTGTTTGTTTTCAACTCGTACGGCTGAGACACATTTTCAAAAGGAATGTCAATTGGCACGGCGTGTTTTTTTTAATTTTTTTTTTTTAAATATGTCGCCTTGTTTGAGCCGGAGATGTGAAATCTGAACAAACGTGACCGAGATCCTGCAGAAAATTCTGTGATGCGTGTACTTCTGTAGTGCTGTGTGTGTCCGTCCGTCCTTGTTATTGCATGAAGGCGGCGTGAAAACGTATTATTACACATGAATATAACTCATTTAATTTAAAAGAATTTGAAGTTCTGCAACTAATTTAAAAAAAAACAACTTTTGGTTGTTGGTGTAGTTCTACAAAAAAGTATTGTAAACATTAATAATCCACGTACAATATTAGTATGACATTAACATTTGAAACTGATCCAAAATCATTTTTTAATAATAAATGAGCAAAGAATACCTTTATTCGTGGTTTATAAATGAGACTCATTGACTTCGACTTGCTGTTATGCTGCATGTATTTCCTTAAGTGGTAAAAATTAGGACATCAGAAAACATCCTCAGGCTCTTGGCAAGCTCGCCGGACCAAGTGCATCTGACGCAGTGAGTATCGAGCCAGTGAGTAATTCCTCTTCACCGGGGGGCGGGGGGGGGGGGGGGGGTTCAGTATCAAAATGATGATACCCTGTGACACACACACGTAGTGCGAACACACCGAGGTGCTTCTGATGTCTTGAAACACTTTTCAGTGCACAACAGTGCGAGTGTGTGTGTGCGTGTGCGTGTGCGTGTGCGTGCGTGTGCGTGCGTGCGTGCGTGCGTGTGTGTGTGTGTGTGTGTGCGCGTGCGTGCGTGTGTGTGCGTAACAAAGCCTCACATCTCGCTCCCAGATCAACCTTTACTTGATTCATCATCTAAACTTCTTACTGACGATAAGTCACGACTAATGACTTGTGTAAAGCTGATTGTGATGACTATTCACACCGGAGGGGGGGGTGGAGCAGCAGCCTGGTGGGTGTCACCCCCCCCCCCCCCCCGCCCCCCTTCTCCCCCTCCCTCCCTCCTATGCCTAGATATCCAGTGTAGAAGCTGTCCTTTCATGTGAAGGTGAAATGAGGTTTGCAGTGATGAAGATGTGATGAAGACGAGATACAAGCACATGGAAGACCCCCCCGATGTTTGTGTGCTTCTGTCCTTATTTCAACTGTGGCGGCTCCCCCCCCCCCCCCCCCCCAGTGGAGATTTGGTTTGATAAAATCTGTTTCCAGCACAACTCCGTGCAGTCGAAAATGTACCCGCGGCCCCAAGTGCGCCGGGTCTCACATTCATTGTTCATTGTTTTTTTTCCTCACTGAACTCCGACGGAGCAGCAAACAAAACCCTTTTCAGCGTCTGACACCTCCGTCAAAACAGGGAGGGGAAAGAAGGTGTAATCGTTGCCTCGGGCCTCCGCCACGCGGCCGACAGCCATAATGCAAAAACCCAATATGCAACCGCACGCCAACGCAACCTCACACCTTTTCTCTCCTGCCCCCCCCCCCCTCCACCCATTCTTTTTTCCCCCCATTGAAAAAAACCCCCATCAAACTGTTCCACGGCGGCGTTTTTCTTACCGAGTTCAGGTCCAGGCTGGTCTGCACCCACTCCCTGGCGTCGTTGTACTCCTCCATCAGCCCCATGATGTACAGCGTGTCCAGGGAGTCCACGATGGAGGCTCCTCTCAGTCCACCTGCAGGATGCACCGGAGAAGCGGGTTTAGTGCCTAAAATCCGAGCGGATTTATCAAACCACAGAGACTTCCTGCTTCTGGAAGCCTTCCAGTAGGAAGTACGGCTCCTCTGTGTTCTGTGGAGGAGGAAGAAGGAAGGAGCTTCCGATTCTTGTGGCTTGGCTTAGCAGTCTTATCTCTCATGGATGACACACAGTGACGGTGACAGCTGAGAGGCAGGGTGGATCATGGGTGTATTCATATATCTAATGCACTCTGGTTAGGGGGGGGGGGCAGTGGGGAGAGGGGAAAATTCCAATCGAGAGAGCACCAAAGACGAGATGATCGATCGACTCTGAGGACAGGCGGAGAGGATCGATCCACCGTGGGGGGGGGGCTCCTTTCAGGTTCCCTTTTTATTTCTGTGGCCCTTTCTACAAACCGAGGAGCCTCGAGGGATCAATAGCTGTTTATTTATAAATATTGATAAGCATTGGCACCCTGACAGGCTTCAGGGTCCCTTTATGCCTTCTCGTTATGTCCATAATGGTTTCGTGTTAAAGGCCTAAAGGCTGAAATTGTCACGACCGAACAATGGAGGAAAAACTAAATCTATGAGAAAAACAACAAATCTATGACATGAACACCGGGCTGAGAACGAGGAGTCAAACAGAAGGTTTGGGACAAGACCAAGTGACACAGGACAAAGGGAGACAATATGTAGACACACAGGGTGGGGGCACAGGTGGAAAGGACCAGGGCGGCCGATCAGACCGACTCACAGGGGGAAGGTTCATTTTTAAAATAAAACAGGAACTCACAAGACACGAGACGACCCGACTAGCACTTCTTTCTCGACGTGACAAAAATATAATATATTGATGCTTTTCGAGGAGCACATTTTGATAATGTTTCAAGTCAAGAGGACGGATCAGATAATGACTTGTGTTTTATTTTGCGAGAACCCTGCAATAAACAAATCACGTGTGACAAACGTTTACTCGGCTCAAAGCCTTTCCGAAGCTTCCTGTGAAAGACGCACGAAACGAAAGCCGAAAACGATGCGTCCACATAAACCGGGATGCACACGGGTTTGGATCCTTTGAAATGTGGCATTATCAGCCAATACGTGTGTGTGTGTGTGTGTAAGCCTGCAGAGTACACGGAGAGCCATCGGCTTGTGGATGCTCATTTTTCACAGGCCAGTCATTGTCTGCGAGGGAGGGGGGGTGGAGGAGAGGGGAGGGGGAGGGGGGAGGAGAGGAGAGGGGGGGGGGGGGGGTGGGAGGAGGGGGGAGGCTACATCAGACACAATCCCTCACCGCGGCCCGTTTGTGTGATATTACTCGCCTCGCTCTCTCTCTTCCACTCCTTTATTTCCTCCCCCAGGGGGGAAGTTCAGAGGCAACATTTCTGCTCTAATTTCATTTAACCAGAATAAATTGTGCCTCGTGCATACGAAAATGTACGCTGATGTTTCCTGAAATGCCATCGGTGGATTCCATTGACCGGGCACATTAAAGATGCTTTCAGAGTAAACCGGATAAGAATAATAGGATTCCAGAGATGAAGTGTTTTAATACGCCCATTAGGGAAAACAGCAGTTGAATCACAGCCGTACAGGTGTTTGACATCGGAGCTCATGACAGACAGCCAAAAGAATAAAATATCAAACAGGTTTTATTAATATTATATGCGCAGACGGCGGGAGGCCCGTTAATTACGCCACCGTGTTACTGGTGCCAGTCAGTATCCGCTCATCGATCGCCAGGGCAACGTGCGTCTTGTTAGGGTTAAGGGCGGGGTCAGCGGGGCTTGTTTGCCATTCGGGGCACGAGGTTCGCCGGATTAGGTGCACTGAGGACTGGACTCTGTGGGGCGAGAGGGTTTTGTGATGGAGAGCACCAACGGAGCAACAACTGCGGGAGAATAAAAGGGAGTTTAGAGGGAGCGGGATTAGGGCGGATTAGGCCAGCGCGAACATGAACAAAAAGGTCGAGGTGAAACACGGTGAGAGAAATGTCACGTCTTTCAATCAAAGATGGACCTTTCGGGAGGAAGCTTTGAGCGCCAACTCTGCGCTTTAGTCTCCATGAAGAGCGGATGTCAGATGAATCCAGGACAATGGACCAGCAAGGGATGATCGACTGGACGAGCTCTCACTCAGGCTTGTGTGAAAGTAATCGTGACCACAACCGTTCCCTTACACCTGGCTATTATTATTATTATTATAATGACGACCCCTGACATTATTGTTATTGTGACCAGAATCCAAACCAAGATGTGTTTTCAGCTTTTGCACATCATGCATTTATTACAATTACTACATTTCTACAGCCTCTCGGAGTAACGCGTCCTCCCTCCTGACCTCTAGGCCGGTCACATGATCGGTCACATGAAAGTCCTCCCGTCCACCTTCGAAGGACGTCTAATCTCAGGTAGTATCTAATGAGGGCCTGTGAGAACAGCTGTTTGGAGGCGTCTATTTACAGAGAAGGAGAGTGCGAATGAAGAGGATGAGGGAAGCTGTGTTCCGTCATCGCCGTGACCTTCCGAACGCGGATAGGAAATTATTTAGGAGTCCATTAATTATCCCTGTGTTCTCTTAATTAATGAATTCGGCACTTTAAGGAATGTTCGCTCAAGGTTTCAAACCTGAGAAAACAATCTGACCCAAAGGTCCGTTTTAAACTACTAGACTGATCACACTATTCTTTTCATACACTTATTTCTGCACCTGGAGCCTCAGTCAAGACAATATTGAACAATTTCACTCTTGACTGGAATCCTGTTCCCGTTCTGTGGAATCCGTCTGAACGACCTGCCTTGCTGCCATGGCTACCAGTGCTGTGCAAAGAAATCCCACTGCTGCTCTCCCTCTCCCATCAGCTAAGCACACACCATGGACCAAATCAGAGGCAACCGGTCCTGATTGCATCCGGACACCCACCCCCCCCCCCACACACACACACACACACACACACACCGACCTCTATCCCCAGCAGGGTTTCTCTGCATGATGCACAAGGAGGCGGATGAACACGGCATCCATCTCTGATCTCTTCAAGGAGAGCTGACATCCATTTGTTTTATTATCTACAGTTCAGATTGCACAGCATTTGTTTGCTTTGTAGTTTTTTACTAGTAATGAACAATACATTATTTCTCTGTGTAGTTATTTTGGGGTCTATTATGGTGACTTGTGGCTGATTGATGCGAACCTCTCGAGTCGTCTTGAGCGAAGCACGTTGGCTTTCAAAAGGAGGACAAAGCGTCGAAGCCTTAAGAGAGCCAATCGGCGACCTTGGCGCGCGGCGATCCGATCCCGCCCCGATGCGTCCGCGCGCCAACCCCATCGCGGCAATCGAATTTGTCCCTCTGGGAGAGCGTGGCGTGTCGGTCTGATGTGACAGCCGCTCAGATGAGATTACACACCGCACGCAGCGTTATTGAACCCCCCCCGCCCCCCTTCTTTCTCCCTCTCCCGAAAGCCCCTCTTGCATTGATCACCAGAAGAAGGGGGGGGGGAATGATCGTACATCTGATGCTCTGTCAACCCCTCTAAAGCCCGATGGGAGTCGACAGCTGAAGCCAGAGGAGCCCGCAGACCACAATCCGACCCGCCGTGAGGTCATCCTCACTGGTTGAACATCTGGTCAGAAGAACGGCACAAAGCTTTTCAGGCCTCTCAGGCGCCGGCGCGGAAATAATCCCAGCTTCTGGCACTTCGGCACTTATTAAAACAGAAGATTAATTAAAAAGGACATGATACTTTTCTAATCAACTGTAGATAGCCCATTGGGAGACCTCTCGTACGTGCAGCTGCTGCATGCTCACCTGCAAAAACACAGCGGATTACGGCGCGAAAAGACAACTTTCCAGCAATATTTCAGAGTGGAACGCGAGCGATTCGGAAAAAACGCCGTTACTCAAAGTCGTTTCCCCTTTTCGGATCTTTGCCCGTCCTCCTGTGTTTCCAGGACGCCAGAGGCGAGTGTGGCCCAGATTGAGAGGCTCGGCGTGACAGTTCCTCCATCCCTCGCGGCCGGCTACACCGACACCAGCAATTTATTTTCATTCATTCATTCAGAGGAGGAGGAGAGCCAAGAGCCCCCCCACCGACGATCGGAGTACATAGAGGTGGGACGCAGATTGCGTGCAGGGCGACACACACACACAGAGGGAGGGAGGGAGGGAGGGAGGGAGGGAGGGAGGGAGGGAGGGAGGGAGGGAGGGAGCGTGCGAATGTGCACAAGCTTGAAGGAACATCTCAGGCTGCAGAGGTCAACACGCTACACAGGAACAAGCAGGTTTCTGATGCCATTGTCTGCAGGAATCCAAGGCAGGGTGTTCGAGAACGTTAAAGACACAAGAAGATCCATTGGTGGATGATGAATGAGCCAAAATGAGACTAAAACTAAATTTTCAGAAGGAGGTCCGAAGGGAATTGACGGGCGGTAGACCGGAAATTCACTGTGGACAGTTTCAAAGACGATAGATGGAAAGCTGGGCGGAGACTTCTTCGGCTCAGTGAGATATTAAAGCCGAAGAGCAGAGTTTGAACAAGGCAAAGCTAAAAGAAAAAAACAAATAAACAAGGACGGGATATTAATAGTCCCTAAAATGAGTGAATGAAGCTAAATCTGCTCGGTTATACCGCGACAAGCTTAAGAGCTTGGCAGGAAAAGCTTGTGATTAAAACCCGCCAAACGCTGATTACCACACAGCGAACGCCGCGTCTCATGTCTCACAGACTCCGGGTACGTCACCGAGGGCTGATCGGGGCCGCGATTGCATGAGCAACAGGGTCCAAAAAGGTCAAAAAAACAAACGACACCAAGGGGCTTGGGGACGTACACGGGTGCAGCAGATTGGACCCTCATCAGCCAGCGATTGAATCGTTCCAGACGGACGGACCACAATCCCTCGTAATCCCCCTTCTTCGTCCATACATTTGCAACCAGTCTTTCATCATTTTGGCTGTAATCCGAGCGCAGAGGTTCGATGATGCCCAACGAGGGAAACGTGACGTGTGGCTTGTGTGCAGGAGGATGCTGACCGTGACCGTGTCCAAGCGCCGCGGGATCTCAGCACAAAGGCGTGCTTTTACGAGCCCGCATCAACAGAGGCTCGCCGTCCAGTTCCCCTTCCGCCCTGCTGCTGAGGTCTGAAGTTTTCAAGCAAATATGTGCAAAAACGCCTCGTCCTGCAGGAACAGAGCTGTGCACAATATCTGCAGCATCATTGTAGTAATTGAGGAGAAAACTATGGGTTCTGCCTTTCCTAAAATGAGAAGCTGGTGTATGTCTTAAATCGCTTGTAATGACTTGTCAAACTATGAAGCAAAGCAGATGACAGGAAGCAGACCCAACTGTTCAATGAACAGGATAACGGACACCATGTGCTCAAAAGTCAAAAAGAAGTCCAGAGGCCCTTTGCACAGCCTCGTATTCCTTAATGACACAATAATACGTATAAATCCTTTACCGCCCCCGGCTGCTGCCCGATTTCACCACAATGATAAAACGTGGTTTTAATGTCTCACAATTACGATGATGTGTGACGCCTTCTAGAACAAAGAGGCGATATTCATCGAAGGGTTGGGAGGCACCGGATCCTGATGTGTCACTTGGCTCTGGTCGCTATGGAGACAGATGATTTTTTTTGCCATGAGCTCGGGGGGGGGGGAACAGACACAGATGGTGTCAATCCTCCGCCGCCATTGGCGTAGCGCTTAGCTCAGCCCTAATGACGGGCTGCCACTCCCTCCCCAGATCCCTCCAACCTTCACGGTGCCCTGCTTCAAGACCCTGACGGGAGGTAATTTCAGAGGCGGGGGGGGGGGAGCACGTCTGCTCTGCCTGGTGTGTGGGTAGAGAAGAGAGGAGGCAACTGCGAGTGGAATTGTTTGCCAGTTCAACGCTTTTAATTTAACCCCAAAAAATTAAAATAGCTATATAAAACAAAGAGGAGCATGCAAACGAAAAGGAGGAGGTTGAGGTCGTAATCCGCGCGGTGCTCCGGTGTTTCATGCCCGAGTCCCTCATGGTTCCCTTCCCAGCAGCACTGTCTTTGCAAATCTGTAGTCTCAGCGAAAAACTGCCGGGAAGATCTGTCACTGGTTTGTCTGCTGTAAAAGATCACAATAATAATGGTGCATGACAGTGAAAATGCATCCTTGTCATGTCGAGGGGCTGCGAGGATCTGGAGGACTCCAATCGCTATACAATATTTATTTTTGTCTTTTGTACCTCCAGCAAGAAATGATTAAATAATAAATACCCGCAGCTTCCTCACATGGACCATCCATCTATGCTTAAATCAAACCCTCTCCTCCCTTTGGGGTCTTCCAATACGCGGCTCTGCTTTAAAATGGTCCCACGGGCGTGTCCCGCCCAAGAAAAGGTACAGCCAGAAGTGGCCAGAAGTGGCTCACTTTGCATTCCAAAGGTGACCTTATGCTCTGTAATTGCACCTCTTGGAGGAATGTGGAGGGGAAGGAGAAAAAAAAAAAACTAGGGCAAATGGAAAGAGAAGTGATAGTAATCCAAATATGAAGGCTGGGAAATAAAAAACGATTTTCTACGCGTTACACTTTCATTTGTTGTCGAGGGGCAGCGTGTTCTGTTGTAAATACCTCGAGTATAAGCTCCATCATCATTTATTCATTTTTCAAGCGCGACGTCCCCCCCCCCCAAGCATCCAGTGGATGTGGTCTGCGCTCGGTGTTTAATGTGCAGTGAGCTCCAGTCGCTGACCCACATACGTGCAGACACCAGGGGAGTGACGTAATGAACTCCTCTCTAACCCTCCATCTAGACTGGGGGCACTGGTTGGATGGAAGCGATACACAGAGAGAAGAGAGCTCCGATCGGAAAAAAAGAATGGAAAGAGAGGTCTGAGAGTCAATTAAGAGGACGTAATTGATGTGAAACCTATTATATTATTAGAATATGTATATAATTGATATTATATTATTAGAATGCTAAAAGCATGCCATGTTATACCTCTTGGTAAAAGGTACACATGTTTTCTCTTGGGAGACTCTTTCTCTCTTTCTCAGTTAAAGAGTAAGGATTGACACCCCCCCCCCCCCCCTCTCTCTCTTTAGTCTGTTTGCCAAATATCAAGCTGCGGCCATCAGACATTTAGCTTCGCACAAAGCCTGGAAGCCGAGTTCCATCACTCTGCTTTACAAGAGGTAAGCACAGGAGTCCAATTAATCTCCCTCCCACATCTTTTTGTTGTGGCCAAAAGCGAATAGAAAATACGTCCAAGGCCTTCAAGGACGCTTGATAGGTGGACAGAGTTGACTTCAGGGAGCCATTCGCGCTTTTTTTTTTTTCTTTCTTTCCCAGACTGGTAACAAAGGGAAGAGAATAACGCACCCAGAGGCTGTCCGAGAGCCTCCTGCACAATAGATCTCTCCTGAATCGCCTTTCTCTTCCCATCACAGGAAACAGCCTCGCTTACAGGGCCCTGGTGATCGAACGTTAACACCACAAACAATCCGTCCAACCCGATTCGCTTCCAGTCGCACGGGGGGGGGGTGCGTGCGGGCGAGCGGCGAGGGTCTGAAAAAACGGGGGACGGACGCACAAAGACGCCGTCGAATAAAACACGCAAGAAACAAGAAGCGAAGGCGAACTTCTCGAGGCGATCCGGAGCTCAGCGCGTAATTCAATTGAAAAGCGAGATCATCCACGAATGGAATCATCTCAACAATAATAATAATAACGCTTGAGGAGAGAGACATCAAAACATCCCAAAGAGAAGCGTTCTTGATCGGCTTTGCTTATCTTGTGCTTGTTGGCACCTGGGGTAAGTCGAGGATCGGTATCTTCTCTTGGCGAAACGTGAGTGAAAAGAAGTCGCTCTGTGCACCTTCGGGATAATTCCCCCCCCCCCCACCTTCTGTGCACGTCGCCACCTTTGAAATTCGGGTTCGTGCTCCCAGATAAGCCGTAAATACGGAGACATCAGCGCCGACATCGTGAGCTGATGCTCCCTCCGCCATAAAGTAGGGCACGAGAGCTCCAGGAAAACGTCTCCCTGCAAAACCGAGGGGCCTCCGATAAGAACTGTCCCGAAAAGGACTCTCAGCAACAAGGCGAAGACGGCCAAAGACACAGTGCCGTTGCCCGGGGCGATCCCCCGCGCTGTATTTACTGCACGCCGACAGGAGGAGTAAAACATGAAGGATCACGTCGCTCCATCTGTCCACGTCGAGTTTCGGAACCCGTTTCGGGCTTCGACGCCGGTAAACACCTCCCGCTCGGAAAGGCTCATTAAAAAACTGAAAGTCAACAGCGGATCATCCGCTTGACCTTTCTGCAAGGCGATTTGTGTCGGTCGCGGTGGGAACAGCTGGCAATATCAGCGAGGCAATATTACAGTTAATCCCAGGCGTTATTAAAATATGCAGCAAAGTGAGGCAGCAAATACTGAACCATGCAAAGACGGTATGCCGTCTTTGCATGGTTCAGTAATTGCTGCCTCACATGTGTATGCTTAGGCTAAGAGCATGCAGGATAGAAAAAATAGCATGCTAAGAGGCTAAGAGCATGCAGGATAGAAAAAAAGAAAGCTGCATGAATCCAGCAGCTAAAGTCCTTCCCCATTAAAGCTGCATTCTGTAAGAAAACCACGTTCCTCCGGAGAAGATGACTTTTTCCATAACAGAGGTTTTGCTGTCATTCAATTATAAAAATCGAGCTCTGTAATTTTACTCTCCAAAACAGGAGCACTCAACCCCTTTCATTACTCGGTTGGAGCTCATGTCTTTCCGTCATATTTTACCAGAACTAATGACGATTTTCTGAGGCCGGAGATAAAAGTAAATGCAGCAAATGTAGTCATCAGTCACACTGCAGCAGAACCTGGCCTTGATCTCATCCCTCTGCTTCGCCGTAATTCCATCATGCTTCAGGAGATTTAATATTAGACATGATTACCATGACACAAAGTCATCTGATGCAATCAAAGGGGAGCCGGAGACCCGGCGGAACTACCAGCGGATCTTTGATGTGCAACGCCATGGTTTAAAGATAATATATATTTTAGGTTTTCTAGACAACATGTGATGGGATATGTTCACATGAACCCTTTTCTTAAGGAAAAAAAAAAAGAATATGAATGTGCATATTTGAACTTTTCCTGGAAACTCTGGGTGTGAGAACTCCCACGCCATCTCACGAGGTGGCGGAATTGCTGGAAAGTTTTGGTTTTTTTTCTCGTTCCAATTGCCCCGAGATCAAATAAACTTTTAATAAGCACTAAAAGACGTATTTTAAATGAACAAAAGGGAAACGAGAGAGAAAAAAAAACAAGTCCATCCCAACCAACTTTGGTTTAAGAGGAAAGAACAAAGAGAGAGCTGCCTTCAGCCCAGAGGGTCATGACAAAGGGAAGAGGAGAGGGATTACAGTGAAAAAAAGGGGGAATGAGGGGCTGAGAAGAAGATTACAGTTAAGTGAAAGTGTGCCAGAGAAGGATTGCAGCAGAGGGAAACGTCTCCGTCCGCCTCGCTTTGAGCGGCGAGCAGGAGGGGCGTTCTGGTGACTCGCAGCATACCGACAAGCTTCTAACTGCGGATCCAATCTCGCGCGCAAATCTGTTTACTCCGGGGATTAAATTAAAGAACACAGCATCCAATTTCATACCTGGCTTCCTCCTGCGCCCGCCCCCCCCCAATGTGACACCCGCTCGCCTCTCTGCGACTGGCTGAGCGCCGCGAGAGGACGAGGGCTCCACGCGCAACGGGAACATACATTAACTTATGGGATTAAGCATGGAGTCGTCGCCACCCCCCCCCCCCCCCCACACACACACACACACACACACACACACTGTTATTGTTGGACGGATTCTGCTGTGAAGGAATAAAGCAACAAAGTTTGGTTTTTTATTTAATATAAATTCACAATACTCGTTTTCTACGTTCTGCTCGTCATATTTTTTGTTGTAGTTGTTATGTGACAGCTTTAGTGGCTCTTTTTGCTAAAAATGTTCATCATTTGGGCTACGATCTTTGCCGCTTAAATACTTTTCTGACACAAAATTGGGAAATGCTTTTTGGGGGCAAGCGCGGCCGATTTAATTCATCCAGAGCAACGTGGACTCCTCATCGCCCCCACGACAGCAGAGAGAGTTTTCAGTTTTTCAGTAGGTTTTCGGCAACATAATAGCGTGTGCGATCTCGGTGGCAGATTTCGTCAAAAAGGACGAGAGCTCAGGTACGGGAGACGGGACGCAGAGTCTTACTGCAAGGTCACTGAGACGCACAGGTTCTCACTGTTGACTGATTCGCTTTTTTTTTTGTGTGTTTTGGCGTGAAAACAGCATCATGCCGATGAGGCCGTGATGCCGCTTTGGAGAATTGATCTAACTTCAGGTATGTAATATAATTATGTAAAAGTCATTTCAGAATCTGCCAGGACAACGTGTTTAAATGCCTCTTTCAGGCCTTCAATATCACACTTGTTGCATGCTGCTATCCATCGGGTGCAAAGCACACGTCCCTAAGAGCGCACAAGCATGTCATTTATCATTTACAGAGTAAATACACATCTCAGTGTCCTCCTCGGTGCCTCCCTCTGGAGGAAAAGGTCGCCTCGATGGACACCCACATCACAGGCCTCAGTGTAGAACCCTTTAGTGTCCTGAGCTCCACACATTTAACAACACAGGATCACCGACTTATTTGCTTTAAATTGGGTTGGCTTTCAGTTGCTGTTCTAATCTGCGGCTTGAAGGGCGGCTGCAAACGTCCTTGTCGCTGGATGCAGCTTTTCGGGGGGGAAACCGTTTCCCTTCCTACCCTCGGACTGGCAATGAAAAACCCCTGGTGACCTTTCGACCCCCCACTCACCGAACATGTTGCCAATGTGGCCATTTCTCGTCAGAGGCCGCAGCTCGTTCTTGCCCCAGGCGTAGCGCTTGTAGTTGTCCCAGGAGAACTTCATCATCTGCAACATAAGAGGGAGGTGTAGGGGGGGGGGGAGGTTAGACACGCTGGTCACTCGACTGATCACACATTCAAAGCCAGACGTAATTAGATCGGTTCAAAAGGGAACAACAGCTCGAGGAAAAAAGGCAGAAAGGAAACTTCACGGCTAAACATTAAAGATGGAGGAACGTCAGAAGAACAAAAGGCATTTCTGCAGATAAGAACGGAGAAAAGGCTCTTCTGAAATTGATGCTCTGTACTGATCTGGATGTGATTCGATGTGATGTGAATAAGGAAACCGCCCACTTTGATGCAGTAAAAACAGAGAAAGCCAGGCCAGGAAGTGGGGTGTGAATACAAAAAGGGAGGCGCAGAGTGGAGCAGTGCTCCTCGTCCCGATCCGCTATAAAAGCCTACGGGGGGGGGCAAAGTTGGATGATATTAATTGAATTGGATGGAGAGAATACCAACGTGCTCACGATGCTGGATGGAAAAAGGAGGAATTCAATTACAGGACGAGGTTCACACCGACGATTCCATCTGCTCCAGCAGAGCAACAATTAAATCTACATGGAGATGTTGGTCAGGTGTCTCCAAACCCGTCACAATAACCCGCTCATAGGCGATGTGGAGTGCGTGTCACGTTCAACACGTTCCACCAGCGGGAGTCTAGTGATACAGAGATTAAGACCGTCGAACCTGGCGACGTAACCAGTGAAAAGCGGAATTAGTGACGTTGTGGAAATGAATCCAGGCGAGAAGGCGCCCCTTGGTTCTTGGTATTTGAGTTTGCATGGATGCCCCCCGGTGTAAGACAGCAGACAAATAGTCCCGTAAGACGCGTTTCCAGAGGAACGAGGCCGCAGTCATTACTTCTCCAGCTGAGCAGCGGTACCCTTTTACGGAAATGAATGTTTTTTTTTTTTTATGTTTGTTTCTGTTTTCCTTCGTATCATCATCAAAGAGATGCCGTGATTCCCGCGCTTCTGAACTAAACCGCCTTGGAAATAAATTGAAAACTAATTCTATCCCCTAAGAATCCTCGACTCGAGTGCTTTCAACAATGTCCACGTGAATTCAATTGTTTTCGCGGCGCGATCAAACAAAACACCAGACAGATCGTTCAGCATTTGATTTGTTTTGGGGGTTTTCTTTTTCTTTCTCTGGATATTCACAGTAACTGGATGTCATCTGTATTATCAATACTGCACGAGGCTTCTGTGCCTCGGCAGGAAAAAAAAAAAAAAACATCTACATGAATCCGATTACCTGACAGGGCCCGCTGCAGATCCTCTCCCCCGAAAAGGCTCATTACAGACACCTCGAATAACACAAAGCTGCCCTCATATCTCACCGTGAAAAAACAATGCACAATGTGCATAAAAGACACAAGTGCTCGACCACATTCTCAAACGTCAGGGAGCTGGGATCTGATTCAAGGTGGAATTATACGTCATTAAAATATTTTCAAGGCGTACTGCGCCGGGTTAATTTAGTGTTTTTGGGCATTTGCGAGGCGACACGAACGGAGAAACCCGCGCAGGAGACGACACGTCGGGGTCACCAACGCTGTGGATACCCGACGCGGCGGGATGTTCTGCTCGGGTGTCGCGCCAGAAACGGACTCCCGCCTTTTTCGGCGGCGCCCGCCTGTCTCGCTCCGCCGTCGGCTTTCAGGAGCAAAACAACACAAAACAAGGAAGATGCGGGGAGGGTTCGGTGAGCGCTGAAGCTTTGCGTTTGTTTGAAGGACGTTTTGGGCGTCGGGGGACGTCTGCGCGGAAGCCATCGAGCGGCGCTATGACACCTGCAAGGGGGAGACGGGAAATGGGTGTCGGGGGTAGAAAGCAGGCAGATGGTTCGCTCGCGCTGAATGACTGCGGGGCGCAGGAAATGCATTACTCAGGGACGACGTGACTCTAATAGAGGCTAAAAGAAAGGGATTAAGAATGCAACTGGCACTGGGGAATGATGATGGGCATTTCTCTCTTTTTATTTTATTTTTTTATAGATGATTCATCGAGACAATAAGAAAACCTGATTGGTCCGCGATGACAACGACCCCCTTGTCCAACCACCTGGTCACTGTTCAACCGGAGCCAGTAACCAGGGGTCGACGAGGGAGGGGCTGCAAATGCATGCATCAGCTCAAAAGCCTTCATTAAATACCAAGATGTAATTGTTTGTACGTTACGGGATGAGACCGGGGTAATCCTTTCCTTTAAAAAGAAAAACATGTATTGCTCTTTTAAAATCCCAACGATTTATAAATAATCTGCGTACTCCGGGAAGCGGTATTAATAAAAAACAAGGCTCTACATCCATTTTATATGAATCTATATAGATGGATAGAGGGATAGAAACAAACAAGAGAAAACAAGACACTTCCAAACCACAAATAGTCTCACGGAGGAAGAGACGGTATAATGAGATGTTGCCACAGGCAATGTTGTGAATCTGGAGTTTAAAATGAAGTGAAATGTCTTCTGAAGGTTCAAGGTTGCCAACACATTAATAATCTCACCAATGGCAAACCACAGCAACTGTGGAACAAGATGAAATGACTGTTTAACCCTACTGGGTAACTAAAGAGTAACATCAGCTGTTTCCACCTTTTCATCCCACGTATGTACAATAGTTCCTGCTGCTGCGTGTTTCCTCCGATGGCCTCTCACAGACGGCCTTCCTGGGGACTCATAGGAACGCTGGCCGGCACGGGTTGTAGATTAATGATAAGCGGTGAGAAGGACACGGTCCTCTCTCTCTCTCTCCACAGTTAAAGGGTCTTCAAAGACAAAGCCAGCTGGTGTTTTAATAAAATCGTCCGAACGCCGCCGCGGCGGATCAGAAGACGTGAGCCACGAACCGCTCGCACAAACCGCTTGTGACACCGGATACAAGACCCACCACCCACCATCTCAGTTACAGATATACGAAGACATGGTTCGGCTTGTTTGTTTACTCGGTTTCTGGCGCAGTGGAGCGGCGAGATACCCCTCCAGGATTTAGGGTTTGAGTCCCGCTGGGGCCGAGCATGTTGGAAGTGAGCGCACTGGTGACGCCGCCCGCCGCGACGCGGGTTCCACACGAAAGCCGGTGGTACCACTGTGTCTGACGTGGAGGTCCGACAAGATTAAAAAGAACCGTGTGAGATGTGGTGGTGGTTCAGCCACTAAAAGACACACTCCTTAAAAGTGACAGTTGACTGAGTCCTGATTATTTTTTCAGATGAACTTTTTAAATGAGGTTTTCTATAAATTTTCCCAAGCACCTCTTTCTTTGGTAAAACAACACGGATCATTTCATTCATCTTGAAAATCCACCCCCCCCCCCTCCCTTCTTCCCCCCCTTAACGATGTGCTGTGTCATCACCGGAAAACTGAGCGGACTTTTGGCAGAGAAGATACAGAATCAGCTTTCCCCCTGACCTTCCAACCTCCCCCTGAGCCCCCCCCCCGCGACCACCCCCCCCCCCCCCCCCTAGCTGTAGACTTGTTCCACAGCCACTTCCTTTCCCATTAAAAACCACGGCCTTGGAGGTCTCCTCCTGAGTCAGCGCGACGGGGCGTTCGATTACGAGAAATGTCCCAAAAGCGAGAGGTTGCGAAGCAGAGCGGCGCCGAAAGTAGCAAACGTCTCGGATCAATCCCACAAACTTGCATAATTACAAATAATAAACACTCTCCTGCTTATTGTGCCGTTCATAAAGAATACAAACTAAGTAACCTTTGCGTTGTCGGGCTCTGGCCAAAAAACAAAAAGGTTCATCAGAGAGAACAACAAGAGAGTCCTCAAAAAAACATTCATTAAGTAAATGCATCAAAAAGTATTTCCGGCTTTGTGATTATTTGGGCTATTAAGAGCGTGTCTTTATGCTCAGAGCGTCCTGATTGAACCTCTGGACAAACATCTCTTTCTTTCTTTGCATGGGAGGAACCAGCCGAAGCGGTTCTCCCTTCCTTTCGGTCTCCTCGGACCGCCGAGCCGACGCGATCGATGGACCTCGTCAGAGAAGTTGATGGAATCTGAAGCAGTCGGCAGGCGACTCTGCTCCCTCTGAACCCAGCTTACAAACAGGAACTTTCCAAGAAGTGTCGTGCCCAATAATCCCCCCCCCCCCTCCCCCCTCTTTTCCTGTCTAACTCATCTTGTTGACAGCCGCTCTCTCTTGCCGTAGGAAAAACAAGATTGTGATGAAATTGAAAGTGTGACACTGAAAATTAGGGGGGGGGGGGGGGGGGGGGGGGGGGTGGGGGGGGGTCAGTCAGACCATGACAGAGCGTTTACAGTACTATTAGAAAGAGTTAAGCAGAAGATAAAGGAGGGTGAGGGGGGGGGGTATACACAGAAGTGGGGAGTCATTTGTCTGCGAGAAATTGCCAATTTGGGAGGGCTGCCTGGGGAAAGGGTTCCACTCTGCGGAGCACACAGTGTCTTCTATGGATCATGATGGTGAGCCCAACGTGCTCATTAGGAACAGAACCCGCGAGGTCCGAGCCCCCCCCCCCCCCCCCCCCCCCCTCCCCAGTGGAAAGCTCCATCAATACATGTGCCAGCGGATGGGACTGATGTGTGTTTGGCCGGGTGAAGGCTTTCAGGGGTCTTAATGTTGTTGTTCCATCCGCAGCAGACTCCCCTTCTGGTCCATAGATACCTTCGTATTGCTTCATCTGGAATAAAACATCTGGATCCCCGTTCGCGGTAATCAGAGACACCCCAAAATCTTCTTTTTTTTAGACCTCCCCGGTTTGATTGAGTGTAACGTTCGTGCCTCATGGCTGACGGGAGCGACACCGATGGGGGCGCTTTTAGAACCCTACAGATCCTCCCCTGTTTGGCTTTGAAACGCCTTCCTTTAGGATTCTTCAAACACAGAGACGAGCCTTTGAATTCAAAGACGAACTGGCTTTCATCTTAAATTAACGTGTCACTCCTCGGGAGCAAAAAAGTTATTAGTTACCTTGTGGTGAAATACTTCTCGGTGTTTCCCTTTTCAAAACAGCATTTTCCACCGGAATGACGGATGAAACCATTTCATTTATTGCATTTCTGTCGATAAGGCTCAATTTGCATACCAAAAGTATTTGTTGTTGCTTGATGCCTGCCTGTGCAAGATAATGGATGCCAAATTAGATCGGTTTTATGTTAATAATTCCTTCTTTTTTTTTTGTCAACAGCAGTACAATAAACCGCCGATACCTAACCGCCCTTCTACAAACCCTGAATGCTGAAAGAAGCACTTCATTAAGAGGATCAGACAGCTGCTGACTTCCATTAGCCAGCACGAACACCAACAGAATGCCCACGTTCTCATTCAATAACGGGGCCCGCGGGCGTTGTGACCTCTTCGAGGAGCAGTTCTTTTCATTTCTCATCGCTTTCAGACACCCAGGCAATGGTTTCAACATGCAACGTGCAGCTTCTCCTGCACTGAGAACGCAGGTGGAGGACAGTGATGTCGTCCACTGGACTAACATCGATGGCGTCTTAGTGTTGATGTATTAAAGAAGCAAGCAGTGAGGTCTTCACAAACTTAATATGTGATTGGAGATTGAGAACAGCAACAGATTCAAAATAAAATCAATTGTAATTTAAAGACTATTTTAACTATAATTTACATGTTTTCCCTATCGACATCAATTCTTTTAACATGTACAAAAACAACCAGTCAAAAAAAAAAAAACATCAACATAAGGAACGTCAAATATGTTTTAACAATATGTTAGCGTTAGTAGTTTCTTCACACGGATATTGCAGAATAAAATAATTGGGAAGAAAAGGGAATGTAAAAAAAGTCTCAAAAGTCACTTTCAAAAAAGGACAGATCTAATCACAGCGTCTAAGCTGTGGGGAAAGTTGTAAATCCCCATATGAGAAATGGAAAGGTTTGATTTAATCTTTGTGTTTCCAGTGACATCTGAAATGTCTCATCTCTTCTTTTTTTTTAAACCAAAGCAGCAGCACCACCATCATCACAACAACAAACTGTATCATTGGTGTGAAAGCAATAAAGCCAATGACAAAGCCTCCTGTGGCTTATTGATCATTTAAAAAAAAAAAACTAGAGAAGGACAACATGATTTACCCCTTTAGACGTTATTGTAGCCGCAAATGAACGTGATCCGCTCCTCAGAAACGGGCCGAATGCTCAATGAGGCGTAATCTTGGGGGGGGTCGTCTGTAGAATGCCGAATCATTGATGTTTTTAAATATTCGTTCCCCTTTGGACCCATCCAAAGATTACCGACGCCGTCAAAAATGGGACTTCATCAAAAGCCCACCCACTCACTCCTGGAGTGGGGGGGAGGGGGGGGGGCAGTTGTGGGTGTTGTCGACACAGCCGTGCCGCCCACCGTTGTTTGCGGCTAATCAACAGAATCTCTACAGAACATGTTCTGCCATGAAAGAAGCAAAAAATACTGGTACATCTGTGTACTTAAGAACACAGAGTTTGGGTGAAAGTTCGTCAAATAAGACAAATGTTTGTGCATAAAAAAGGTGCTCAAGGCTCACGGCGCACTTAATGGGATTTGAGTTGAAGAAATTCAACCTGCCACAGACGATGATGGTGCACTTCTACACGGCCTCCATCACCGCGTGGTGCGCTGCAGCCACTGCCAAGGACAAGGGCGGGCTGCAGCGTGTCATCCGCTCTGCAGAGAGGGTGATCGGCTGCAATCTGCCGTCTTGTTCGCTTCCAGGACCTTGAAGCGGGCCAGAAAGATTGTAGCCGACCCCTCTCACCCCGGACAGAACCTGTTTGTGCCCCTTCCATCCGGCAGGAGGCTGAGGTCCATCAGGACTAAGACCTCCCGCCACACTGTTTCTTCAATTCGGCATTCGTGCTCATCAACAGAGCCCGAGGCCCCCTCTGACTGACTCTCACTATGCATGCACATACACTTTGTCACTTTCACTTGTCATTTTCTGTTTAGCTGGTGCACTTTATCTTTATTTATTAACTTACTAACCCATAGCTTTAGCGTACTAACCCATAGCATATATTTTATTATATTTTTTATCTTATTGCTGCACTACGTTGTCTGTTGTCCATTATTGTGTCTTCCGTCATGCACCAACCGCCAAGTCAAATTCCATGTGTGTCTGACATATGACGGCAATAAACGATTCTTGATTCCTTGAGTTAGCAACACTCATTCCACGGCGTGCTAAGCGAGGGATGCGGATGTCTGCCTCGCGTTCCAGGAGCAGGAGCGCGGCGTCTGTCTCAGAGAAGCGCTTTGTGCTCAAGTTTCAATTTATTTACCCTCTAAAATGCGTCTTGGGAGCAGGAGAAAATGAGTTGGAGTCTGGCCGATGCCTTGCTTTTCTGAGCGAGGCATTACAGAAGAGCCGCAGAAACGGAGGGGGGGTGGGGAGGGGGGGTCGTCTTGGCTGTTTTCTGCAAGATTATTGTTTCACCCCTGGATCCTTTCAGGTTTTATTGCTCCCTGCTTTTTTTTGTTGCTCTGCTGTGTCTGTGCTTACCTTTGCTTGGCTCTCTTATCTTTTCTCCTTCTTTCCTTTCTTAACTTTCCGTACCCTCCCATTTTCTTTTTCTCCTCTCGTCTCATCTCAAATCTCGTGCTGCTTTTTTTTCTCGGTTTATCTGATGAGCTGCAGAGGGTCGCAGCACGCAGAAAATGGAAAAAATCAATTTTCATTCGGTGGTGTGTATTTGTAGAAAGAAGCCACGCAGGGGGGGGTACAACCCGCCGTCCGTCTTTCGCATGAATGACGAAAACAGCTCAACGCGGATAACCCGTGAAACATGCGCCGTGCGCCCTCATACGCTCAATGGCGCCCTTTTCAGCTGAAAAGCAGCACCGTGAGTCCACAGGTTTTCTGCTGATTCTGATACATGCAAAGCGCTTGCGGCGCTGTCCGTTGTGCGGGGGGATTGAAATGCCTTTTTTTTCTTGTGTCTCCGTCTCTGCAGTTATTAGTTATTGTCTCAGGGTTCGTGTGCACGGTAGAAGGTCTGTGTGTGTGTGAGAGAAAGTAACAAAACGCATATATAGAAAGTGCAAGTCTGATTTTAAATGTGAGGCACTGAAGCCCCGTGGAGGCGAGGAGGGGGTGGGGTGTGTTATTAGTCTCCTCGGCGGGGGGGGGGGGGGGTCGAGGCGTCTCGCATTATTTTCCTCAGCAGCACTGAGCAGGTAGCCGACTCATCAAAGCTTGTAAACACCGGGCCGATAAAAGGCGTCCCCTCGCCTCGCGCGGCATGGCGACGATGAACCGCAGTCAGCTTCAGCCTGAGAGCCGCGGGGAGGGGGGGGGGGGGGGGGGGATGCAAACATGCGCCTCAGGGGGCGGGCCTTGGAATGAGTTTGATGAACGGTGATAGCGGGACGGTGCATGCAAAAACACACACACACACACACACACACACACACACACACATGTTCAATTTAATTTCTCAGCTGAATTCACACATGAAGCTACAAAGCCCTCGGTTGCATTTAAATGTTTTTTTCCCCCCCCACTGGTAAGATATTGATTACGAGTGGTCCGATTCAGAGCGGGTCAATATTTGGTTTTAGCCGGAAGGCCACAATAGCAGAGATCTTTAAATACATCTGAAGACCCACAACCGTTCAACCTCCTGAGGCGGCTGCTATTTAAACTCTCTTCACATTCACTCATTGATTTACCCCCAAAAAAACCAGCAAAGTCACGACGTGAATAAGAGCCAACCAGCAGGGCCACACTAGAGGGGCCACCGCGGGAAAACGTGCCGATTGTGAGGAGCACATATCGCCAGAACAGGCCCCTACATTTTGGGAACCACGCTTATTGGCTTTGTGCAGGCGAGTCAGATGAGAAGATCCAGGAAATATATTGGCTGAAGGCCGCAGCCTCTCGGTTTTGGCAAGTCTGGCCCTGAGCGAATCAAATAAAAAAATCATCCCACTATATGATCATCTTTGTTTTATTTGTTTGAGCCTAAAAGTGTTAAAAAATGTTCTGTTTCTCTACCACGTTACACGTCGGACTGTTTGCTGGCTGGGAGCAGTCGCTAGGCAACCGGTGGTGAAGCCAAGAAATAGTGAAAGGGTTGAACCCGCTCGTTGGGTGTCGTCAGGCGGCGTCGGGCTTTAATTGAGCTACGAAGACAACCGCTGAACAATAAGCAGCGTCCGATCGGGTTCAAATGTGATCGACAGAGTGAAGCCACTACTACCCTCCCTTCGGGGTCCCCCTTTCGGGGGGGCCCCAAAGTTCCTCAAAGCCCCCAGGAGGAAGGAAAAAAACTGAGCGGCGCAATTATTCGAGTTACTGCCTAATCTTAGAGGATTGTCTCAATAATCACCATCATTCTGGCACAAAAGAGAGAAATGCGCAGAGAGAGAGGGAGAGAGAGGGAGGGAGAGGGAGGGGGGGGTGTGAACTCAAAGGAAGGATATCAATGGAAACCAGAGGAGAGCTGAGAGGATGAAGAGCAATAGAAAGAGAACAAAGGAGGAAATAAGAGAGGTAAAGAGAGAGGGAAAAAAGCCCCCCAGGGTCCCAGTTGCTTTGAATGCGATAGTGTGTTCATCATGGTTAGCTTCTGGCAGCAACACCAATGTGGACGAGAGTATTCCTGCATTTCCTGCTCCTGCACTTTATGGCCAGTGTTTCCATTATCACTTTTCATTATACTAGAAACAGTGGGAAATAGAGGAGAGATCAGATTGGGAAAACCACAGGGTGATGGATGAACACAAAGGGGTCCTTGAAAACAGAATCAAGCTGTTTTTATTGCAACAACCATTGGAATAAGGGAAATAAAACAGAAATAAAACCCGAAAGGGTTGTTCATGAAAACATTTTGAACCCCTTTTCCACTCATTTCCCCCCACAAAAGAAATCACTATAACACGACATTGAAAGCTCTCGATGCGAATCAGATTAATCGTCAGTCAGCTTCTTCTCACTAAAACCGTTATTATTATCACGCCGGCATTTAATATTCCACTAATGGTCGTCCTCTATGAAGCATTGTGAGCCACCGACAGCTCAACAAATAGCTGACTATTAAGAGAAAAACACTTTGAAACTAAAAAGCCTCGAGCAGAAAAAAAAAAAAAAAACAAGTGCAGCCAAAGCTAACAAGGAGCTGTGTGGCCGTGGAAACGGTAATAATAAAAAAGCATGCAGAGAAAACCCATTTGTTTCCAACTGAATCATTTTAGCTCAATTAGCATGCGGATGCACAGACACACACGATACACACAGAATGCACACACTCATCCCCGATCACACTATCACAAGAGCGCCCGATTCCGTTCCACGAGTACATACAGCGATCGTTTCCCTAATGCACGAGCAAGCACTCGAGTAAGCTGTCAGATGTCAAACCCAGTTACAAACACCTGGGTGAAAGGAAAAAAAGACTCCAAAGTGGCATCGCCGGCGAAGCTGCAAATTCAATGAGCCAACGTCCCGCTTGACCGGCCTTACGTACCCCGCATCCTCTGTGGAAAATAAAAAAAAAAAAAAAAAGGTGAGCTTTTAAGACGACGGCGTTTGACTTAAGCAGAAGTTTATTGGGACAAAGATGAAGAGGTCCGAAGGTTTGAAAGGACTACGCCTCGTCAGGGGGGGGTGCCTCACCTGCCGCCTTCATGGGCACCATTTTGCTAATTTAAGGGGGGGGAAAAGCTTATTGGAGAGGCCAAATTGAATTTGGGACCGAGTCTGTTAAACAGTTTAGAGAAAGTCTGTGAAAATACTAAAGGCATATACTGTATAACTGGGCCTGTTTGGGAAAAACAGTTCAACAATGAATGTGCTAAACGACGGATCGGAGGCAGACGTCACTCCGTTATGTCTGTGCACAGCTAATAGTGGTTGAATGTCACATCATCGTATATTCCTGCACCTTTAAAACGTCCTTCAAAGTGGTGCGAGTGGACTTTTGCACATATTCAATGTCTGCAACAGTATGTGAAGCCACTGCATTTAAAACGCCTGCATATGAAGACTAAAGGTTAGACAGAAGCTTTGTGGGTCTTTGCAGTGGGAGGGGGTGAGGGGGGGTGTGAGGGGGGCTTACTGCCATGACTTACAGCGCTATGACAGATAAGGCATAAAACCCCACCCCTGTCACAGCGGGGTCACCTGAGCACTTTATGTGGCCTGCAGGGGGATCATAAAGTGACTGCAGTGGTCAAAGCAGGAGCGGCTTTACTGGTTGTAAAAGGAAAAAGATCCGTTAAAATATCCGAGGAAAAAATATCCAGCGCAACTGTGTGTGAGTAAACTTCACAAACACAGGGGGGGGGGGGGGGGAACCAATGCACTGATGCAAATGGCATGCGTGTATGCATGTTGTTTATTCGTTTTCTGCGTGAAGATGACCCAAAATATAAAGTCGGAAATGCTAATGCCATCGATTCATCAAACCCGAGCGTGAAGGCGGCTACTGGTGTGACCGCATTAATTCAGCCTGTATGCAGACACTTATCACTGGTATGAACATAAGGCTCACGGGAGGATTATCTCTTGTAATGTTATGTTGACATTTCCGTGCGGTTTCCGTAGCCGATCTGGCAGCTCGTTGAACAACAGCCGAATAAAAACGGGAGAGAGACAGAGAGAGAGAGAAAGAGAGAAAGA
>NC_084910.1:16871901-16995272 GCF_949316345.1 Pungitius pungitius
AGCCCGTTGACAGCAGACTGAGAAGTGAGAGTGACGGGGACTTATCCGTGTCACATGCCAAGGCTGAAACCCATCTGCCCCACGCTGACCCGCGGCTTCCTGCCCACGAGCCCCTCTCTCCCTCTCTTTCTCTCTCTCTCTCTCTCGCCCTGAGTGGGTACAGATGTGTGATCCGCCATGGAGCTAGGGGGCTCAACAGAAGCTGCCTGAGAGCTCCTGGGCAAAGCGTCGGATCCTCCGCAGGGCGTGTTTTTTGTGTGTGTGTGTGTGTGTGTGTGTGTGTGTGTTTAGGGTGGCGAGAGTTGCGAACCCCTAGATCCCAGAGAGGAAAGTGCAGCTTTGAATTTGCCACCAGATTGATAAAAAGTTACTTCTTCTACTTTTGTCTCCATGACGACATTACGCTTCCTCCGCCTCCACCGATGGAGAATACCGAAAAGAGGAGCAGGGACGGAGGGAGGCAGAGCCGCCGGGTCCATTTGAACAAGTGTGATTGAGGGGGATTTATTTCATCTGTTTGACGGGAGCTGCTGGGGGGGGGGGGGGGGGGTGGGGGGGGGGAATCGTATTGTCAAACCAATACAGACGAATCACATCCAATGACAGAAACATAATTACTTCTTTCAACTGTTCTGCCCGGGCGTTGTTGTTTTTGTTGGTTTTTGTATCTGAATGAGGCCGACTGCCATTTATCTGTCATGTTTTGACAGCGTCAACATGTTCCCCTTTGACAAGATGCCACGGAAACATAAAGAAATGCCGATTTTGACTATTTTGTTTGCGTGAGTCGGGCGTGGGGAGTGTGTGTGGGGGAGAGGAGGGGGGGGGGTGGGGGTGATGTCACCTAACTGACTGATGTGATCAGTGTGATGGATCTAGAGAATATTCGAAATGTACTGACAACATTACTTTTTTCTCTTCAACCCCAATCGTGACTTCCTGAGGGAGGGGGGGTAACTGTATCTGTGCACATCCTGTAACAACATTCCACCTGCGGCGGCGGTGGGGGGGGGGAGGGGGTTACACCATCCTTACCTCTTTGACCTTCTCCCGGCGATCGTTGGTCTCGGGGTCACTCGGCCGCCCGGTGTCCCTCCCCAGCGGGGGTTTGAGGAGACACCCTTTGAATCGGTCGTAGCTGAAAGTATCCGAGGTGGCGCCGCGGTCGGAGGAGGTCGCCCTGGCCGAGGCGGACTCCGTCCTCGACCTGGGCACAGTCCGGTCCTCCTGCGCCCTCCCGCCGGCGAGCCGCTCCTCGGGCGCCTCCCGGGAGGCGGCGGGTCTGCGGCTGAGGCTCTTCAGCTTGGTGCTGGTCTCCCCCCTGGCCGGGGCCATGCCCCGCGGGCGCTCCGGGACCACCTTGGGTCGTTTCGAGTGGTCCAGGGCATCGTTCTCGGAGCCGGAGCCCACGGTGACCGGCTGCGTCTCCGTCTTGGACAGAAAAATGCGCTTCAGGCGGACAGAGTCGGGCAAAAAGAAAAGGGCCCCGAAACACAGCGTCACCAAACCCGAGAGGAAGAGCAGAAACACGAACTTCTGGGACAGGCGCAGACCCATCCCCGATGCCGACACACCGGGCAACTTTCGGAAAACCATCGAAAGTTCTCTCGAGACGTCGTTTCACCGGATTATTCAACGCGTCCCTCCTCCCACGTTCCTACTGAGCCGCTTCTGCGACGCGTCGGGGCATCCGTGGAAAAAAAAAACCAAACTAGATGTGCGTGATTTCAAAACACACAAACACACATCATCATCCTCCTCCCCCCCCCACCACCACCCCCCTCCACACACACCCCCATTCCTCCCCACCCCACCCCTGGGTTGACACTTCCAGAGTTGCACAAACAGCGGCTCTTATCTCGCTATCGATCGGGGCTGCACGCGCGGTGGTTGGGGCCTGCCTGCGCCGACGGTGCACCGATCGCTGGACGGTAACGCGGCAGCTGCTCTCATCCGGGCCCCGAGGACGCGCGATCGCCCGGTTCCGATCGGTTTTTTTTTTCGGGGGGTTGGTGTAAGTCGTGAGGAGCCGGGGAGCTGGTTCAACGGCGGAAGCGGTCGGATGTTTGAAGAATAACGGGGGGGGGGGGGGGGGGAACTGCAGCAGCGCGCGGATCACTTCAGCGAGAAACGGAACCGAAACCGTCGGGTCGGGGAACAAAGTTGTGTGGATGGACGCATTATTCCAGACCGTCCAATGGCACGTTGCCCGTTAACGGTGCAACAACAACAACAAAAAAAGAAAAGATCTCAAGCGTGCAGCGGAGCATCTCTGTCCCCGATCCGCGTGGAAAGAGACCCACGCCGCTGCATCCCGCGCGCAGACCGTTTAAATGGTGTCTTCCGTCCTCTATCCCGTGCAGCTGGTGTTCATGTCGCCGCTCTGTCAACTGCTCTTCCTCCAGTAGCCTGCGTTTTCCTCCTCCTCCTCCTCCTCCTCCTCCCCCCCCCCGCCCCCTCCCCTCCTTTCAGCCTCACCGACTGGCGTCAACACGCCGGGCGAAACGATTCATTCGGCGGATGTCATGAAACGAGGCGGGTTTTTGTCCCACGCGAAGTTCTCCCGGCACCGGATCCAGATCCATGGAAGAAAAAGCTAAAAATAAAATAAATAAAAAACTAAAACCCGCCGTCCGGTTCGTCCGGGTCTCCAGAAACAGAGAGACGGGGCACAGTAGCCGCCGGTCCGCCGAGCCTCGCGCCCGTTAGTGCGCACTTGTTTCGCCGTCCGCTCGCGTAAAGAGACCGGAACGATAAAAGCAAGCGGATTAAACCAGGGGGGATGTAATATAGGAGGGGGGGGGGGGGGCAATCCGGCGGGCTGGTCGGATTTCTGGGTGGATGTTCAAGCGGCTCCTCAAACACACAGCACAGAGCTCTGAGTCGATGCTTTTAGGCTTTTATTTTTGAATTTGTCTGAACCACATCCAGTCCAGTGATGAGAACCAACCCGAGGAGGACCCACCGTTATTCAACATATTATTCCATTTATTGAGGTAATATGATGCAGGTTGACCAAAATATATAAATATATATGTATTTATACCCATTCCTTAGATACCTAATTGATTTACATAACTGTACTTAACACACACGGTCACTGAGAGGCTATGGCTGCCATCTTTGTTCGGTTGAAGGAAATTGTTTCATTCGTTTTTTTCGTACCAGTTGGGTAGTGTCTAAGAAAACCAGGAAAGGTCGTCAAACCCCCCACAAAGAGATTCATAGTTTGTACTTGTTGTAACTACAGACTACTTATTACTTGATGATCTACATTAAGAGGAATTCCGCCAAAGACCTCCTGCCTACATTAAGTCTTCATGATTTTGGAGCAAACACCTCGATGACCAATGATTTAAAAGTATTCAAGTGTATCTTATCTCAGCGCCTACTTACAAGCTTTTTCTAAGGGGTTTCAGCCACATCACGCTGGCTTCTTCGGCTCACGGACTCTGATCAGTTGCCATGGAGACAAATCAGCTCGAAGCACAAGCTTAGAAGTTGTTTTCAGAGAAATCAAGTGTGTTGCTCAACTCCAAACACACCGAACTGCAGCTGCATGTGCTTGTTTGAATTAGTCCTTCATGCATCGCCGCCCCCCCCCCCCCCCCGAGGTGTGTTGATCTCCGCAGGAAGTTTAGAAAGGCAAGTTCACGTTATGTTTGCACAAGCGAAATAGAAGCTAAAGTGTAAACACGGTGTTTTCTCAGTATTTAATAAGACGGATGGGCCGGCAGGTTGGCCATTACTGAAGAGCCGGCGCAGCACTATTCAACAAATGCACCTAAAAGCGGGAATTAGAAAACCAAGGTCTGACCCAATTCAATATCGATCTTCAATTACAAGTCGGGACCCCCCTCCCCACCCTGATCACACCGGGCGCCACCAAGGACACGCTTACAGTCAGTGTCATCGACTGACCTCGTCCGTGATGTCTAATGAACTCTTGATGAGCCTCAAGCTCATGACTTCCTCCTCTCGCCCCCCTCTCGCAATACTCATTTCAAAATAATAGCTGGACGTTTTGTACGTTAATTCAGGCCCAAAAAGTTGACTGAGGTGGAAATATTTGAATATTTCTCTGCTAAGGCATATATCAAGCCCTTATTATCCCCCCCCCCGCCCCCCATTCAAGTGAAACTCCTCACTCTCTGCCAGGTGGCCACAGCCCCCGACGAGCTGATGTTCAGGCCATTTGCACTGCGTTTGACCCCCCCCCCCCACTCTTTCACTGCGGAGCCGTCTCCCCGAGCAACCCTAATTGCGTCAGACTGGATGTCTGTAATTTACAGAAGAAAGAGGAGGGCGAAGAAGAACTGTTGAATTAGCCGTTTTATTCCCAGATCCCATGAGCTTTTCTTTTGAAAGTGAGTACATCTATAAAAGCATTTCATGGGCTTTCATGGCTGACAAAAGGACGGTCTGTAGTCAGACAAACGGGCCTCTGTGATGCTGCTCGGGCGTCTGGGTGGCACGAGTAGAGGCCCCCGTATCACCAAACGCCCAGTGGACACTTTGTGAGGAACACCTTGTGCCATCCGATGCAACACAAGGCCAGAAGGTTGTTGTTCGGAGAATATCAAGAGGTCTTTCTGATGTCCCGCCTCCGCCGTTTATGACAATAAAGGTCAAATTGACACTATTAGGTTGCACAGCTCCTGAAAACATAAGTTCATAAGTGGGTTTTTCATGCTTTTATTCTAATTGGAACAAAATAAAATACCAACTGTTGCCTTTTTTTTTTTTTATGTATTTTTTTAAACAACCTTAACAGACATGTCAGGTCTTTCTGATGTCCCGCCTCCGCCGTTTATGACAATAAAGGTCAAATATATATATTTTAAATTACACCTTAACCGTAATTATTACTTAAAATGACAGTATTAGGTTGCACATCTCCTGAAAACATTTCCACCTTGTGGGTTTTTCATGCTTTTACACCAATTCCAACAAAATACCAACTTTAAAAAAAATCTTTTTTATGTATTCACGGGGATGGATGAGCGAGGCGATGCGGCCTTCCGTCCCCACGGAAACCCACTGCTGTGTCCACACACGGTTTGTAGGAGCGGACGGATGCTCTCGGCGGGGGGGGGGGGGGAATTCTGGGCCGGCAACAGTGGCACCTAAATCCCGATGTCGGATCGCAGCAAAGTGCTTTTGGGGAAGTACACATTTAGCCTATTTAAAAAAACACCTCAGATTATACTTCCCCTGATGATGACTTAGATTAATAACTTTTAGATGTTGTATTGAAGTAGACATTAGACTTGTTTCATTTGGTGAGATATACACAGATGAAATAAGGTGGTCAGCCATTAAACAGCGTCCTTTTGGGAGTAAAATGTTCCTTTAAATCAGGGGTTGGAACTACATGTGGACCGAACTCACAATTAAACTTGTGAGTGCATTACTTACATTGAGACAAATGTCTCTTTCTATTACAAGTAGTGAGCTACACCCGACTGGTGTCCACTCGGCTCCTTTTTCCTCCGAAAGGCAGCGGGTCCGAAACGGCACGTTGCTGCATCCCTCATTGTTTGTCTGGTCCTTTAGTAGACGAGACGCGCGGCCCTCAACTTTGTCTAGTTGTGCAAACCAAACCAAAGATGCACGTCTTCTCAATGCACAAAAACAAACAGACATCAGAAGGGTGGGGGGGGGGGGGGGGGGCAGGGTTATGAGACATGTAAATGAGCGCAGAAAGCCTCGCTCCCTCCACGACACAAGCAAACAGAGCACTAACCCTTCCTAAAGAGGCGAGGAGGAGGCGAGCAGGAGGCCTCGTGGAGGAGCGACAGGAGGTCTGCGGCAGCACGACGCCACCCGCTGGCGTTTCACGCGCATCACAGGCGGAGCGGGTGGAGAAGTGCTCCTTCAGGCGGGTTCCACCTGGAGGAGTTTGACTACAGCGACACGTTTAAAAGACACTTTCAGGTCCAATTCACACCAGGAGAGGCCATTCAACATTTGGCCTGGGGTTCTGTTAGCAAATGCAATTAATTCACGAGAGGAGATACTGATCCACTGCAGGATCCATGACATCACATCTGAGACACAGCATCCCAAAGACCATTGTGTGAAAGGCCTCTGTTGAGGAGGATTTTGAACTGAATTCTCTTCGGAATGATGGAGCCAGTTTGAAGATCTTCACATCTGACGAGACAGTGAAAAAAAAACCCCGTCCCCAATAAACAATATCTTTAAACATAAGTGGAGTTATCTGAGGTCTCAAAAAGCATCTCAAACATTGTTTCCCCATCAGTGATATATATCGTTTGCTTGCTCTCTCTCGCTGATCCGGGAAGTTGAGCTTATTTCACTGTTTACTTACGGTTAATTCCTCTGGATGGGTATCAGCTTTTAACTCCTCCAAATGCAAATATGTGAAGAGGATTTGCAGCCAGCGACAATGCTGCTAATTAGAGTCTGAAATTAAACTCCTCAGATGTGAAATGAACTTGGCCACCCGGAGGCTCTGCGAGCAAATGATAGAACGCAGCAAATGCCAACAATTAAAATAAAAAAAAAACGAGTGGCGGTAGTAAAATGGGGCAAAATCCATTCCAGAAATACAACAAGAGGCCACGTGGACGTCAGAATGAACAGACCAGCTGGGCCTCCGCAGGCGGTCCGCTCGGTTCATTGGACAAAGCGTCACAATCACAAAAGGCCCCCCCCTCCCCTCAATGCTTGACCTCTGGGACCCCCTTCGTTCTGGATGTAAAGGTCACCTTCCCCTTCGCCCACATCGTCGCTCACACCAGCAGATATTCCACTTTTTCCAAACCGCTCGTTTGTGTGAACTTGAATGTCGGTTTGAAGGGGGGGGGGAAGCAAAGGACGAGACGTGGACGGCGCGCTGCTAAAAAGTCAAACTTTAATTTGTTTTTACAGTTTGTGACGTGGTTTGTGGTCGTCAGTCTGACTGCTCGTCACACGGATGGAATGCTGAAAGCTAAAGAGGAATCAACCAGATCTCTTTCAGATTTGTACACACATGTTCAATTTCTAATACATTTCTTTATTTAATATATAGATATATTCCCATTTATTTATAGAAAATTAAATAAAACCTTAGTTATTGCTAAATTTAAATTTTCATACTGCAAATAATTAAACGGCACATGACGCTGAAAAAAAACAACAAAAAAAACAATAAAAAGGAGAAATGCAATCAGTCGAACATGGTGAAGGACTCTGAACCCCCAGGACCATGAGCTTCAAATACATTCCGCCCCCCCCCCCCGTGATGCGTCACCTGATCACGTGCACAACGTGCACTCTGCAGGAAACATCTCTAACGGCAGAGAGACGAAGGTACAGCTCCCGTAAAGTGCTGGTGAGGTGGTGCAAAGCGACGGGGTGAACATTCTTTGGGAGGGGGGAAGGGGGGTGGGGGTCGTTGAGGTGGATGACGTCATTCCGTGGTCGAACAGACCGTTGTTTTCTACATTTCACTACGGATCATGTGGAAACCAACTTAGTGTTTTTCGAAGAAGGCAGATGTGGGATCTTTTCATATTTCTCTGGCAGCCATTTATCTCCGTTCGGTACTTTCAGGGAAACCGCTTTACTTTTTCTCCGCTTAAAAACAACATGGCGATGCCCAAATGTTCATTGACGCACTTCATTTGGTAACTGTGATGTCTGTAAAGATCCCGACGTGAAGGATGAAAGGCAAATATAGTTTCATATAAAAGTGCATTCCAGTGTTCCACAGAATTAATTATAATAATAATAATAATCTTTGGATAAACTTAAACGCCCTTTCACACAGAATGAGGATCTCTTTACAGCTACAGAACCAAAAATCAATCATAATTTGATATATTATTTGAATCAGAGTGTTTAAGAGGTTTCTTTTGCTCCGGAGGAAGTAGAACCGTTGGCCGTACCGATTAGAGTCTATAGGAGAAAAGTGTCAATGACAAATGGAATTAGTTAAAAAAGGTAAAACATGAAGAAGCAAAACGAAAAGGCCACAGCGGACGCAGAAATAAAGCAAACGGACGAAAACAGAAACAAAACTTAAGACCATTGGAGCATCGAGCGAGACAAAAGGCAAACGATGAAAAGGATCTTCTGCCGGCTGCATGGCTGAAGATCAACAGTTCCTGCTCCAGACATCCCCCCCCCCGGCCCAAAAATATGCAAAATAAGTATGAAAATAGTGTTTTTTTTAGTTTGAGTGTCTCGGTGTGACGTCATCACGGCGCCGATTGTTTTCATCGGAACGGGAGTTTTTTTTTTTTTTTGTGGTTTTCTTCATATTTGAATCGAATCCCCGAACTACCCGTGTGCTCTAAGCAACACTGAGGAGGATTTGAAGAAGGGGGGGGGGGGGGGGGGGGCTTTAAAAGACCCTTCTCCCTTCGCCCCGTCCCTGTTGACATTTCCAGCTCACTCCTCCACGCCGCTGACATTTCAGACAGTAAATTGAATTCTGTGCAGACAGGGAAATGAGATGCTTTGAGGTTTGACATCTTCCCCCCCCCTGCGGTCTCTTGGCTACAATTACCCTTTTAAAAAGTGGGAAGCATGGAAAAGTACAAGGAGGGGAGACGGGGGGGGGGGCGAAGAAAAGGAACAAGAAGGCGTTCGACAACAGTGAGGCTACGCTCGCATTTCCTTGAGTCTGCAGTGTGTGTGTGTTGGATTTAAGCTTTGATCATGTTTACAATATTACGTGACTGTTAAAGGGTATCCATATATATATATATATATATAAAATATTACAGATTTTGCACATCTAAACTGCATAGAATTCTTTCTTTTTTTAGTCTCTGTTGCGGCTACTCGTGTGCGTCCGATGCAACTCAAGCGAATATATTTTATTGGGGGTCAAAAAGGAGCAGCTGTTAAACGGTGGATGAACAGATCTAATTTCCTATACACACACACACACACACACACACACACACACACACACACACACACACACACACACACACACTCCTATGTACATATACGCTGGATCAATTGAACACATACAAGTACCCCGGAAATGCACCGAGTGGAAAAAGTTGGACGGAAAACGAGGCCAAAGGTGTGGAGACGGTTTTCCAGTGAGATTGTGTGATCCGATTGTCTGGTGGAGCGAACCCAGGCCCGAGAGGCCCAGCTCGTCCCAAACAAGGAAGCTTCAAAGACAACAACAACAACAACAAACACCACTGAGCAGGCGGTACAAAAAGGAAACGTGACATCGTCTGAGATTAACACAGACCTTTGGTAATGCATAGTTCTTTCCTGAATGACCCTCAGCTACCAACCCCCCCCCCCCCGCCGCCGCTCGCTCTGAAATAATAAAGAGCAGCGTAGTCACCAGCTCAGACAGATCTCCTTCTCTCTGGTTGCAGCGGGAGCCGTTTCGGCTGCTTTGGTGTCTGAACCACAGAGATACAACAGAGTGAAGCAGCCCCCCCCCCCCCCCCCCCCCCCCTTGACACCCCTCCCCCCACCCCACACCCCGCCCACCGTCCGCTCCCTCAGGGCAGGAAGGGCTCGTCCTCGTCCTCGTCGGGGTTGGGCCCGGGGTCGCTCAGGCACCTGGTCAGCTTCTGCTCCTCTCTGCCCCCCCCCCTCGGCCTCATGGTCAGGCCCCGGTCCTCCTCCTCCTCCTCCTCCTCGTGCCGCCTCCGCCGCTGCTGCTGCTGCTGCTGCTGGCTGCCGCTCGCTCCGATCTCGTCCATCAGGTTGACGGAGTCGGGGGACTGGGGGGAGGCCAGGTCC
Source organism: Pungitius pungitius (assembly GCF_949316345.1). Classification (NCBI taxonomy): domain Eukaryota; kingdom Metazoa; phylum Chordata; class Actinopteri; order Perciformes; family Gasterosteidae; genus Pungitius; species Pungitius pungitius. Next base: position 16,881,637 of record NC_084910.1, read on the forward strand.
ACCTGGATGGTCGGCACGCGCTCCTGCTTCGTGCTGTAGGTCTGTGGGTCTGCAACGCGAGAGTCGGCTTCAGCAAAGGGTTTCAAAAGGAAACGCGATCCAATACTTATCCGTCATTGCGTCGGCGTGCAGGGGCGTGTGATGCACAAGGGGGGGAGGGTGGAGGGTGGGGGGAGGGTGGAGGGTGGGGGGCGGGGGGAGGGGGGAGGGTAAGGGGTTCAAGGAAATGCACGACATTGGGAGGCTGCAAGACCTTTCCAAATACGTCACGACACAACGGAGAACAAGGAGCCACGATGTCTGAATGAGTCATCAACACAACCCCCCCCCCCCCCCCTCCCGTTATTGATGGTCGATGGATGAACGTCAACGAGCAACACGTCCGACGCATGCACGTTAGGGGGGCGCTGCCGAAGGGAACCCTCTGTCTCTCTCTCTCTCTCCGCTCGCTACGTACCTGGAGAGCTTTGGTCTCCTTTCTGCTGCCGTGCGGGTTTGAAATCAGTGTCTGTGCCTAAAAATGAAACCACACACTGGTTTTACATGCCGGGCCGCCGCGTGCATGTGAAGTGCATGTGAAGCAGCGGTGCTTTGTCATGTGTTTATTGTATCTAAAGTCTCGTCACAGTGACCCCCCCCCCCCCACCTCCCGGAGTCTCGCGCGGTGCCTTTAAGCGAGGCGCTCACCTGAGGCCAGCCGGGCTCTGCACATGGTCGGCGAGTCGGGCGGAGCAGCGGGCAACGTCAGGTAGTTGTTCATGTGGATTATCTGGGAACACAGAGGGAGGTCGTTGGTTCAAACACACACACACACACACACACACACACACACACAACACAAAGGGGTCGGGAGGTCACCAGTCATCGATGTCTCAGGAGGGACCTTGAGTGTACAAATGGACACTCAATTTACATGAATCTATTCGTTATGTGAAGTTCGTGGAAGGGCCGCTCAACCGTGCGAATGAATCGGCCTTTAATTAGAGGGGATTGGAACACAAATCATCATCATTGCTGCTGTTCCAGTGCAAATGAATGACTGTTCTTTTTTTGGTGTGTTCTCTACTCTACAACTACTTTGGTCCTGCTGCTTAATCCGGTGTAAAACAATGCTGCGGAATAACAAAAATGTCTCCTTCGGCTCGACACCCCTCGGGACCTCCGATGCTCGTACCTTCTTCTCCAGCTCAATGATCTTCTGCTTCTTGATGATGAAGTCACTGAAGCCCTCCTCGTACGGGTCGGCCACCAGAGTGTGTCTGTTGTAGGAGCGCAGCTGAGAGAGAGAAGACGCAGTCGTTTTTTAAAGAGGACAACCTGACGATCAACAAATGCAAGTTCGAAAGCACATGAAGGAGGGAAGCTTTTTGTTCCTCTCACAGATGTGAAGAAGTTATGATGACATTGGATTTGTGTCCTTAACTCGGCTCGTGATGACCACCAAGCAAAATCTATTCCGAGTGCTCCTCTGTGTCGCTACGGATCGACGTCTGTGTCCGTCAACGTCCGAGCGAAGCTACTGATTGGATTTCAAACTCTGATCAATGCGCTGCACTGCGGCCTGGCGCCACTTTGTGGATCAGCGCAAATCAACATGAGCGGCGACGCGGCCCTCTACTCTTTGGCATCGTTACCCTCTGTCGCGTCCGCTGCAGGTTGCTCCTGAGGATGGTCCTGATCTCCTCCTCTCGGCCTTTGGGCAGCTGGGGCAGAGCCCTCTGGACGGGCTTGGCGGCAGCCGGCTTCTTGGGCTGGATGTTCCTTGGGGAAAAGAAAAAAAAGACGGCGCTTGGCGCTACTTGATTCTGCAGATGGGGAAACGAATGAATGAGTTCTGAGGGATGATGACAAAGACTCCCGAGCGTCACGGCATGCCGGAGGAGGCTAATAGAAGCTACAACACAACTGGAACCCGGCAGAGCTCGACGAAGAATTATTAATTATTAATATTACGTTGGCATTTTTTTAAAAGCCGAACAAATGAGCACTTCATTGAGAAACGTTTTATCGAATCAGTGCACGAAAGACATTTGCTTCTTCTTAAACATTTAAAATGGGATCATTTTTACACCACCTGCAAATGAATAATAACGTTGCTCTTCTGGATGTTAATTCAGTCACTATTTGCTGACAATATTGCTAAATCATCTTCAAAAAGGAGACGACATGTCAGAATCCTGTTCAATACCTCCGCTGCCCCCAAGTGGCCGAAACAAGGTAAGGCCTTAAACTGGGGACACTTTGGGTGTTTGACCGCAGGAAACCGAATGAGAGTAAAATCCTACTCACTGCATGGAAACTGTGGAGGGCAGAGCCGATGGCGGCTTGACGCCCCCCCCGCTCTCCACCAGCTCGATGGCCTGCTTCATCTCCATCTTGTGGTAGAAGGCGATGAGCTGGGGCTCCCGGCCGCGTTCGTCGGCTATCAGGCACTTCTTCACGTACTTCTTGTTGAAGCGGTTCAGTCTGGAAGGAGCAGATGAGTGAGGGAGGACAAAGGGACAGAGGGGAGGGACGGGAGAGCTTTGACACAGCCCGCGAGACTGTGTCTTCTCACAAAGGTAAAATTAAATAAAAGGCTGAATAGGCCGGGAATAACAATGGGTAGATTTACAAGAAGTATGGAAAATACAAAAGCCTTTGTTACAATTTCTCTCAGTGAAATACGTTTTCTTTTAAAATCATCCCCGATGACCACAAACGATGGGACTGTAAAGCTCATACTTGTCCTTCCAGTGATGGTGTCCATAGTGTCCACAAATGTCCTCGATTCCAGTTAGTAGGTGATCAAGGAACTGGGGATATAAAATGAGGAGAAAAAAAAAAAAAAAAGGGAGTTATACTTTTAATTCGACCTTCTGCTTTCTCTGTGGAGGATTTTAATACGTTTCTACATTGCACCTCGCCGCGTGTCTCAGTACGTACGTGATTTAAAGCCAGCGAGTTGGTCAAACACCTTTTGTTACTTTGATGTGCAAATCAACAGTGCTGCTGTAGTTACAGCAGAATACCGAGCCGGTGAAGACGAGCTGCGAGAGGACGAGGTCGCTATGGCAACGAGTCATCAAGCACGAGGCACGGCATTTACTGCTGCTCTTCGGCTCGGACTGCGTTGGATTTCTACTCGTACGTGAAAATGTCACAGAACGTCATGATCCACATATACACCAGTTGCGATTGACACGTCCTTAAAAGCAACAGAGCCATTAATGTCCCCATAGAAGCAGATTGCAAGGACCTTGCTGCCTCTTTTTTTGTCCCCGGTGCCTCACCGGGTCACTTCCTGTATCACGTGTGTTTCCCAGTAGAAACACACAGCCTCTCTGCTTGCCTTACTGTGCAAAGCCCCAAGGGAAGAACTGAAGAACACAGTGTGTGTGTGTGTGTGTGTGTGTGCGCGCTTATCTGAGCTGTATTAATAGCCTTCAAACACTCTTGGTGGTGACTCATTAATGTGTTTACATTTTCCATTTAGCTGACGCATTTACCCAAAGCGACTTACAATAGGTCTCTTCTTCAAGAAAGCTAAACTACAAAGTGCTATGAGTGCCAACGGGTCCAGGTGGAGTCGGTGGAGGCGTGTTTTTAGCTCTCTGCTGGCCTGACGTCACTGGAGAGCTCATCCCACCATCTTGGACCCAGGACATCAAACAGTGGGGAAGTGCTCAATTGTCTGTGAGGCGGCAACAAGCCGATCGCTGCAGAGCCGAGGGGGCGGGCGGCGACGTCAGGTTTGCACGGTGCACGTCCCGCGGGACAGGACGACGCAAGAGATGAAGTACCAGCACACGGCCAGAAGGTGGAACCGGTGATCCAGAAACGGGCCTCAATAGGACTTTGAAAGCCTCAAACACCCACAAGGCTCCCCTTCACATTCACGTTTGAAATTTCACTCATCAGCTGCACACCAAAAGGCCGTGGCTTTTTAATATGCATGACGCAGGAGGTCACCGGGCCTCTGACGGGGGGGGGGGGGGGGGGGAGGGGGGGGGCGAGGAGCGGCTGTGGGTGAAAGGACTCACCTGGGTGTGGATTTCCTCATTAATCGTCCGCTTGGCCTCCTGTTTCTTCTTCACTGCCAGCAGCTCCACGAGGGGCTTGATGGTCATGCCCTGCAAGAGGGACAACAAAGCCGTATTCATTATTCACGACGTCAACTCAAAGAGAGAAACGAGCGCTTATCGCTGACTCTGAAAGGTTTGCGAGAATGGAGTCAGAAGGTCCAAAGCTGGCGTGGGCCGTGTTTTCATCTTTACGTGTCAGATTAGAAAAAAGGAACTGTCACACCTTCTTTCTTTCAGTTACCAAACGTTTCAAACGGTGGTTAACAAACAGATGAGGTGCTTTTTGCAAGAACGCGGCCGGTCTCTCACAACTTTAGTGTCGACATCTGAACCGACTCCTTCGCGTGGTTAAGAGTGGTTAAAGAGTCGAGAGAGAAGCAGAGAAATGACTTGAGGAGAAAGCAAATGTTGATGCAAGAGTGATGCAATCACAATGAAATGATGATAATGGGATCGTAAACAAACACTACTTTAGTTGTGCGAGTTGTACTTTAACTTTGATTTTAGGAAGCTGAAAAACAAACCTGCGTTCATCGCTTTACCAGGAAGAGTCTTCTGCTCAGTTTTCAACGAGATTATGAAAACTATGTCTGTGTGTGTGTGTGTGTGTGCGCCTGTCTGCACCTACAATTATGCCTCTTAAAGAGATTAGGCCGACCATCTGGTCGACTCTAGTGGCTGACAGAGGAGTCCTGCTCTTTTACGTTACCCGGTCATGTGACATCATGCATGCAAAGGAACCTCGTCACTATTTCACTTCATCCACAATAAATCTAACAAAACCCATTTAAAAAAAACGACTCTTTGAGGGATTACAAATATGATGAAGATCTTTGATTTCTTCCAAATAAAATACAATCCCAGCCTTGTTGTATTTTTAGATGACTCCACATTGCGGCAGAACATGACGTCTCTTCGCCCCACCCCCCCACCCCCCCTCCATCAGGCTGCCAGTGTTGAATCCAGCAGCATAAATAAAACATGTTTTTGAACTAGACAACATGTCTTTGGTTTTTTTTAAGCTGCCTCCATTCTGGGTGCAAACTGCATCAGAGAATGTTCCTACGCTCTCACTAAGGGACTAGTTTATCTCGCAGGACGGGGCGGATTAAAAAGGCATGAGGTCACTGCCTCTCGTCTCCATCTCGCCTTCGTACGCTATGTTTATGTGGACTTATGTCCCTACAAAAAAAAAACCTTCGTGTGGTCCTTCTGCACGAGTCTTGGATTAGATGCAGGGCCTCCTTTAAAAAAGGAGAACCTGAGATCTAATTTCCCCAAACCAGCTGGAGCCGCTCGATGCAACGTTTAAATTGAGAATCCCTCTGATGTGAACACCCGAGCACGACCAGAAAGAATTCTCTACGTCTAATAGTTGCAAATAAAAATGGGGGATGGATTGGTGTGAATTCAAACTGTGATCTAAAGTGATATCAAACGAGAAAATGAGTTTTATTGCAAACTGGTGACAGAAGATGGAAAAAAAACGATTTGGCTTCAAGCTAAAACCACGTGAAAGCAACCCTCGTCCCTCGCCCCCCCGGCTCTCACCTGAACGAAGACCGTGAAGAAGATGACAGTGATGATGGCCGTGAGGAACATCTCTCTCATGGGAAAGAGCTTCTTCTCAAGCAGGAAGCCGAGGGAGAAGGCGATGGCGCCTCGCAGGCCGCCGTAGGCCACGATGAACTGGTCCTTGGTCGTCAGCTTGACGATGCGGAACTTGTTGATCACGAAGGTCAGACCAACCACACCTGAGGGGGTGAAATGCAGTGAAAATGTGAGGTTTCACTTGGATTTCTAGACTTCTTACCGCAAAAGCAAAGGCCTTAAAACCATCCGAATGGCTCGTTGACAGATCCATCAGCAGCTCTGTTCTCATGCGAGTCACGCAGCCATGATCACCGAGGGCTTCATGTTGTTCCCTACGACATGAAGCCTGAGGATGAAACACCAGCAGGGGGGTCATGTGACAGCCTGAATAGAACCCGCCGGCGTCTGTGTGATGAAACGCAGTTCCCCTTCTCCGAGCAGACGGACTTTTTGTGTAAATGACTTCTACCCTCAAAGTGCACTTTTGAGACACGTTGATACAAAAAGGAACTTGTGACGGTTTCATTTTAACCCCCCGCCGATGACGGATGCGTTCAATTAGCAGCCCTTCGAGATGAATGCACATCAGTAAGTTCTCTCCCCCCCGCACTCTTAAGTGCTTTCTCGCCCCACATGTTTCCTGGGGAACATCTGGACCGTGGTTCTTCCTGCCTGACATCCACCGATCGTTATTCGCTGTAATCGCATTAGTATTGCTTCCCCCCCCCGTTGCCGCTTTCGTCAACATGTTGCTCCGCCATTTCGTTATTTGTTTGCCGACGTGACGCTGCAGGAACAGATTATGAAGCACTCCGGGGAAAATGTTTAAATTTGACATCTTGGGACGACGCTGAATTAAAGAGGTGTCCACAAAAGCCGCTACATCGATTTGAAGAATCAGCGGGTCTGACCTATGACCCGCGACACCAGGCACAAGACGACGGTGACGGTGACGAAGATCCAGTTCCAGCAGTGAGGTCCGTCCACCGTGGCCACGCCCAGGAAGATGAAGATGAGCGTCTCGCTGACGCTGCTCCACATCTTCAGGAAGTACTTGATGGTGGTGTGGGACTTGTGGGAGATGTTGGCCTCCACGTAGGGCCGCATCACCGCTCCACAAGCGATTAACCTGGATGAAAATAAGCTGATGTTAGTCAAATGATACACATACCTGTATGTTTATATATATATATATAAAACATCTGATCTCATGGATTGCATGAGTCCATGTGTTGTAAATGGTCTGTCATCCCACATGAAACGTGGTTGAACAATGAAGTAGACTTTAGAAAAGGTTTTGGTTTTCCTCTCCATGAAGATTTCTCTCACTTCTCCATTGCATTCTGGTGTCATGCAATGTTTCCAGGTCCCATGAGCCTCAGCAGCTTCTCGCCCTTCACTCACATTCCACTTCCTCCTCTTTGTCAATATTGGTTCGGGCTTTTGAGGCTTGAGTGATTCTAACCAGTCAGCTGTTTTGCCTTAATTTCCCCACAAATACAAATCTATTTTTTTACATAACAGGGACAAGGACACAGCCAGAGACTCTGGAAGAGATCGTCCTTGACGCTGCACATCTTTGGGGCCCTGACACTCAGTAAATCATCTCCTCCGGTCTGCAACATCAATTACTTCCAGCAACGTAACCAGAAAATAGATTGAAAAATACCAGAGGAGCGGATGAGAAACGAGAAGGCCGGGATGCCAATAAATAAACTCTCGGCTTCGCTGATGTTTGATGGGACGAATCAACTAAACTACTGGTTATAGTGGGTGCAATCTGCAAATTTTCATAAGTGAGAGAAGGTGACTCAAATATGTTATTAAAAAGGTTGTGCTATAGCATCTCATCACTGAGGGAAGATCCACATATTAAAACAGCTGCAGGATTCCACTAAACCTGGAACACTAGATACTAAACTTCTAAATGAGGAACCTGTAAAAAAAAAAAAAGCAGCTCATACACTAGACCAAGACACCAGAACTGGTTGTGAGACGAGCCACGGTTCTAACAGGCTGAAAGCATGCGCTACATATAGGAAATAAAGTCATTAGTAAAAGATACATGAGGTGAACACAGCTGGGTAATTTTTGAAGAAAATGATTAACCTTACCATATGAATATAGAAGAATAGATTCAAGTGGTGTTAACATGATGCTCGAGTTGTACAGAAATAAGACATGGATTATACACAGTACATTCTGAAAAAGTGCAATTCTCTCTAAGTTTTACTAATAATGAATAAAAACCACCCCGCCCCAAACTTACGCCATGATGCCAGAGAGGTGGAACATCTCAGCTGACAGGTAGGCCATGTAGCTGTACACGAAGACAAAAAGGGGCTCTATGACACGTACGTGGGAGGTAAAGCGCGAGGTGAAGGCGGCCAGGAACCCATAGATCGCTCCCACTAGAACGCCCCCCAACGCAACCACCAGGAAGGAGATGACTCCCAGGACACCGTCCAATATCGTCACCGTGCCAGCACCTGAATACTCCTCAAACAGGTGGTATAACACCTGGGAGAAGGGGAGCGTGAATGCACAAGATTAGCAACAGAGTGACAGGAAGTTGAAAGAGTTCTCAGAGCTCTAATTCTATAATCTAATGCCAGACAGGATAATCATGCTTCAAAAACGAGTAGGCCTCACCATCTCCTACGACACAGACACAGACGCCCTGTCCGATTGTGCATTGAACCTGAAGCTGTTGACATTCTGAGATGAAGTATGAAGGGTGTGGTTCTAAGAAGAAATAAGTCAGTACTAAGAAGCTGAGTTTTTAGCTGCTTTCCAGACTGCTTTGCAAATGACTTGCTCCCGAGAAGGAGATTATATTAATGATCCTACGAGCTCCAGACAATGGTTCACCTCTCTGTCATGTGTGCTCCTACTCGTTAAAGTCCACCCTACTAGAGAAACAATGAGCAGACAAAAGCAGGCTCAGCAAAAGTCCTCCGCTGGTCCCTCACCACAGTGACGGCGTCGTTCAGCAGCGATTCCCCGAACACCAGGATGTGCAGCAGCTCGTTGATGTGGATCTCTTCGAACACGGCCAGCACGGCGACCGGATCCACGGCCGAGATGATGGAGGCGAACAGCAGGCAGGGCAGGAGCCCCAGCATGTGCAGGTCGGTCGGGTTGAACGGGTCGGCCGGGTCGGCCGGCTGGATCTGGCACACGGCGTACAGCAGACCCCCCACGAAGAAGGCGTTCCACAGGGTCCCCACCACGGCGAACATCAGGATGGTGCCCAGGTTCTCCATGAAGGGGCGGATGGGCAGGAAGTAGCCGGCATCCAGGATGATGGGCGGCAGCAGGCAGAGGAAGAACGACTGGGAGTCCAGCACCGGGGGGACCTTCTCCCCGGCCAGTTTGATGAACCCCCCCACGAGCAGACCCACCACGATCAACAGGCAGCTCTCGGGCACAATGCTGGAGAGGCGAGGAATCAGGTGGAACCCTGTGGAAACGGATCGAAAAGAATAAAGAATAAGATATATGCAGCGTGTGAGTGTGTGTGTGTGTGTGTGTGTAACTGGAGTTCTTCCCGACGCTTCTTTGGAAACCGACAATTTGCCACCCGAAGGGCAATAAGAGCTGTGACATTCCACACTGGCACAATCCCGCCATCGGGGACTTTTGCAGGTAAGAGGAGGCGGTTCTGCTGCAAGCCTCGAATATGTCAAAGCTTGTTTTTGGTTCTTACGGGTCTACAAAGAAAAAACGTGCTAAAGAACTGATGTGCTCAGCGTGTGCTTTAAATATAAATACGTTGGAATCTACACCCCTGAATGCGTATAGTTTGGGTTACAGGAGAAGGGTACTGGTGGAGTCACTGGTGTGACACGTAGCCAACGCGACGGTCCCGGGAAGGAGAAAAATGTAAATAATATGCAAAACATTTATAGCAGAAAAGGTCGCACGTGACAAGTAGAGCCTGCCAAGAGCCGACATCCTTCAACTCCTGTTTGTCTTCACGTGCCGATCTAATTCAGGGCGAGGCCCGCGTGAATGAAATAACCTTTTGCAATGACGCGCTACTCCTTGAGGCTGCTCGGGTCACATGACCCAGCACACGACGCTCCGTGGGGAAACCCTCCAGATGGCCGATGCCTGCACGAGCAGCAACGCTTACTGCCTTTGACGTTTAACTAAAGCTTCTGGGCTTTAAAGCACGGGAAACTAGGACTACAAATAGCCTTCCATCTCGACACACACACACACACAGTAAGTAAAGAGGCCTTGGCGTGCATCCCATAGTTCGCTATATATACTGTACATTACACGCGGACACGTCATATTCCAGCTGGCACTGTATCAGTTAACCTCACGCTGCATTTACACTCGCGCCCACACACACACACACCAACAGAAATACGAGCAGAGTAAGGCTACATGCCCACACACGGGCTAAACAATCTCATAGGGGCGAAGAATGACGATAGTGACACTGTCACTGTTCGTCCACTCTGCCCCAAAACCTAAAGATCAGAGACGCGCGTTAGACTATCGATGAGCACCACAGCTGCAAGAGTTAAAGCCCAGGAGCCCCGGGGTGCGTTCCCTCAGTGAGACCAGAGGGGCGGGTCATACACGGGCTCGCTGCAGTTTGCTCACATGTGCACAAGGGGGACGGCGGAGCGGCTGATTCACCTCCTGACAGATTACATTGTTTTTATTTATTTATTTATTGGATGGTGTAATTCAAAACGTGAGCCAATTTGATCATAAAAACTAGGATGGCTGCAGTTTTTTTAATTTTTATAACAAAGTTCACATTGGGTCACCACGTCGACGTCATTTGATTTAACCGTCAAGCTTTTATAACCACGGGCCGTTTGATCGTTGCGTCCAAAAATTCTTAACTGATCCGATTAGATTATAGATCACGTAGATTATTACGTACGGTAATAATAGTAAAAATGCAGTCTCGGTGGGAGTGAAAGGATAAAGACTTGGGAGTGGGAAGTGGAGACGCTGCAGACATCCCAAAGGCCGACCCAGACGTTTTAACGAGAGCTTCACGTCTCCTTTTCTAGGGGCGGCTAGCTAGTACTTTTGCTTCTTCCAACTTCAGACCTTTCTTATTGCGTTTTTCAACTCAATTCATTCCTCTGTGAGAAGCAAAGCCATCGGAGGCCCGGAGGAGGAGGGAGCGTTCGTACACGAGTACGGCTTCAGCCCACAAGCGCATTCCTGTGGATTGTGCAGCTGTAACCCTGCAGCTCTGAGGAAAGACGTTAAGTTGTGTAAGGAGACCCGATTTGACCACAGCGAGATGTCACAGACTGAGCGAACGTCTCTCGCCGGAAAAAGAGGAACCGCGCACAACTCCACAGAGGCCGAGCAGCCGGGGTGGGTTGACAGAGATGTATTGTGTGATAGCGGCTCGGGAAAAAAAACGTTCACGGCTCCCGCGTGGCGAGCAGGGTGTTTATTCCACACCTATGTCGAGGCCATCCACGGCGCATTTAAGGCTTTCTGAAGAAAGCGTCATTCCTCCTACTATAGAGGCTTCCGGAAATCAAAGCTCAATAAGCCCCATAAATGAGCACACGATGTCCACAACATCTCAACTACCTTTGGACGGCTACATCATTAATAAGCTGCGGCTGAGACTGCAGCGCTAATTAGTCCCTGCTAGAATGGAACAGATTAGTCACACAAAGTATGCTCATGTTTCATGTCATTCATTCAGTATTTGATTTTCTTCTTTTTTAACCCATGCATGCAGACATGAGCCATCTTCACAAGGGAAATACAGCAGTAACACTTCATTTATGTACATGCACATGTTGGCGATGCTGAAGACCTTCTGCAGTTAGCCTCGTCTTGAGTGTTAGACATCCACGTTCGCCTTTTGAAAGCTGAGCGGGACGTTGTTTGCTCGCATGCAACGCATACTACAAGGAGTTCGGAGAGGGAAAAGTGCAATTAGAGAGCATTTCGTCTCCCAGCCACACCTTCATGGGCCTTCTTATCTGTATTGCTCAGAAAACACGTTACACGTGTTTGCAAAGGGTTTGAACTGTTAGTCACGGGGAGAATAAACATCCTTTGGAATCAGCTGAAAAGAAAGAGCCACTGCTGAAACCAACTAAAGTGCAAGAAGACAACAAATTACCAATATTATCCAAGAACCGATAGGGCGTCAAGGAATGTGTCAGATAAAGCCGATGAAGAAATGACTTTAAACTCTTTAAAAGTAAAAAAAAAAGAATAAGTGGAGGGGGAGGAAGCTGGTAGGGTATTATTAGAGGCAATGGAGTCCCGTGAGTCTTTGTGTCAAGTGTCCTTCTACATGACTCTAACTTATGAAACAAAGCCAGGGGACCTTTGGCTCCACAAATCATAATCCACAAATAGGCCACACCGAGGTGGAAAATCATCACCATTCCATCGTATGCTCTGTTGGAGAGTTTCAAATGAAACTCAGAATCATACGGAATGATCCGTATCAGAGCAATGTCGAACAACTCAAGATTTCAAGACCAGTCGTGAATCAGTCACAGCGTGAGAGGTTAAACCTTTTTGTGAAATAGTGGTATTTCGGTCTCACGCTCACCTCAACATAAGCTGTGGAATAAACCCCAGCTGCTCACAGAAGAACAGCCGCAAACCCTCTGAAAATGGCCCCCGAGACGCAATCCACCCAACAAATACTTTAATAAAAAACAAGGACAGTAGACCCCTCGAGGGACGAGCCAGCGCACTCGGCACTGGGTCCAAGAACGACTCGTTCTACATGGGTGCGAATCCTCCTGTAAACCTGTAAAGGCCTAGAAGCTCAGCGGAGGAGGACCCGACGTGTGGCGACAGTTCACACATTCTTATCATTGCCGCGCCGCGGGTCCAATTACGGCCTCCGGTGCGCGCCGGCGAAGAGCCGCGAGGAGATAAGCGCCGCGAACTTCAAAAAGAATCAATAACGCAACGTTGTCAAGACAACAAGTGGGAGGGAGGTAGGTGAAAGGGAGAGAAAACCCCCTGTGTGGAAGGATTTCTCTGCAGGGGTCTGGAACTGTGAGGCGCTGCGTCCCCCGGGCCTCGACCCGCCAGCAGAGGGTCGCGTCCCGTTGCCAGGTGACTAATTGTAACGCCGTTTGGCAACCATACGCGGAACACAAGAAGGTCAACGTACACGTTCATGTCAGAGCGACGCAGGCCTCGTCCCTGACAACCGCAACAAGAAAAACAAAAAATGGGCGCATTTGTGAGTCATTGTTTGACTGTTTTAACGCAGATCTGTGTGCTCGCAGAGTTTGAGCGATTAATAAGTAATGAGGGCCTGCTGCGGCCGCTGGTGTATTTCAGTGTGATCCCTGACGTCACATCTACACAACAATAGCTGCTGTCGTGGGCAAGACGGGTCACGTGGTCGTGGTTCCAGGCAACGGAAATGTTTGATCCTCACAATAACTCACCAGCACATCTTACACCGAGACAACTGGACGCAGTGGAACTGGTAAATGTCTTCTCGTGGGAATGTGTAGGTCGTTAACGAACAGCAAATCGTCGGCTTTCATGGGAAGCACAAAAGTATCTCAGAAGGAGACAGAAAGGGGCCCCCGGTCCCGCCCCGTGAAACAGATAAACGGCGCGTCCACTAAACCACTAGTGGCTGGAACGTCCTTGGCCAATGGGGACAAGGCAGGGACGCGATGATTGCTGTCTGCAACCATGTGACGGAGGACCATTGAATCCAATCAATATCGATCACCGCTTCAGGGAGGTATTGACGTTAATTGAATTGAGTACGAGACATTTTCCTAAAATTAAGGGCACGTAGTTTTTTTTTTTTTTTTTTTCTTTCTTCTGTGCCAAGAGATGAATAACACATTCGAGATAATATGTTATTAGCTGCTGACACATTTACTCAAGCTAGTTATCATCAACTTCTTACTGGCGATAAAACAAGCCTTTGAGGAAGGGCCAGCTCACTTAGTGAACCATTTACGTTAAACAAACAAGCTCAACAAATGCAGCCGGCCGAAACCAGCGCTAATCAAAGATGGTCTGTCTCAGAGGAGGAAACCTTTGTGCGGTTTACAGATCCAACAACACACTGTGAAAAAAGTGTCACGTTGCAGTTCTTTAGGTGTAACAATGAACCGGGTGAATGAGCAAAAATGAATGAAAAAGGTCAACTATTATTATAACAACTGACAGAAGTCTTCGTAAAACAGAGATGTAAAAAAAAAAAAAAGAGAGAAATGTCACAGGAAAGGTCAAGAAGCCACAGGATTTAACAACTGATCTGCCATCTGCATAAAAGAAGAAAAAAAAAGGTAAAAATAAAATGAAGCAGATGTAATTCAGAAAAAATAAAGACTAGACACAAACAAGATGGACAGAACCACTAACCAATCAGTGTCAAATAGCATCCCATAAAAACAGCTCAATACATAAAAAACAACGCGTGTCATCACAGTCTCGTAAGACAGCAATGTTCAACCCTGAAGGATCATCCCTCATGTTCAATGACAACATGTGACACATCGTACCAGATGAACTTAACAAAGAAACTCTCAGTCCACACGTTCAAAATCTGCACCCATCTGCGAGGGACTTCTCTCCTGACGTCACTACAGCCTGAATGAACGTAATCTGTCATGTTACAACATCGGTCTTCTTGGGCACTTCTACTCATTATTTCAGTCAGGTTGTCCTGTATACCTATAATTAAAAATAACACTGATGATAATGAAGCACGTTTTACCGGTTACCAACCCGAAGGTCAACGCAACCTGTTGGACAGTGGATCACCTCACGGTGACTGTATTCAGGTCTCTCGTGCTCGTTAAGCCTTTAAGTCAGAAGTTGACAAATCAGCGTTATTCACGAGTGGTTCTGGTCTGTCGCGTACAGGAGACAAAACACGAGATGACTCAGAAACATTAGGATCTCCCGTTTATTAGGATCAGGGCGTGTTCTTAGAAAGCGCATCCCCATGGTTGTGACTATCTCGTTCACTGGGTAGCAACCAATTAAGAAAATAATTTAAAGAAGTTAAGTATCACCATGTAAACGGGGGGGGCGGGGGTTGCTAAAGAGATCCACCGGACCGCTTCATATATGCCTTTAGGTTTGGGGCGATAAAGCACCAGACGATGCGTCGCGGCTGAGCAATGCGGCAGCAAACCCACGGCCCACTTTCTGTCATCGCGGGATAATCAGAGGCTTTAAGGTCACTGCGGTCAGCGCACGCCCGTTACTTATCCGCCTTGCCTTGACATGCCGCACCTCCATCATTCCTCTTAACGCCCCCCCCCCCACAATGTCCTTGAGCTGCGACCTGAGAGGAGAGCCAGTTGGTCCCTCTCTTGCCAGTCCCCCCCCCCACCCCCACTTAAGAGACGCCGGGCCTCTCGCCCAGACCAGCCAGGCAGCATCCTCCGTGGCTACCGGCCGGTCGGTGCTCAGTCTCTGATGTCACAGGCAACAAACAAGCTGCCGGGCCTCTTTGTGGGGGGGGGGGGGGGGGGTGCATACAATGCAGTGCTTTGTGGAAAAGCACAATGCGGGGGAGGCCTCTGTGACTGGACAATATAGTGGGAAACGGGAATAAGACATAAGAGGAAAAAGTAGGAGGGGAGAAAAGAGCGAGGAGCCGTGAAGCAAACGAAGTTTCCCCGGCTCGAACGTTTGCCAAATAGTTGCTGCCCGACGTGCCGCCGCACCGAGGTGCTTAGTCATCGCCTCGTATCAAGGAGCAGCCAAGGACGCAGCACAACCCCCCCCCCCCCCCCCCCCCCCCAGGACTCCTCACGCAGGGTGACGGATGTGCGGAGTAAACCCAGCGTGACCCGCAGCATAGGTTCTCCAGCCAGATTCAGCTGTTCTGGTCCGACTTGCTGAGTCAGCGTGCCCGAGTGACACCCTTCATTGTCGCGCACAATGCGAAGCGGCAGGCTGGACTGGTGGCCAGAGATTATCTTGTATCTGCAAAGTGATAAGGTGGAGGGGACAGGGGGGGGTGGGGGGGGAGAGAAACCGGATCTTCTTCCTGCCAACCATTGTAAACAACAATACAGATGTGGACTTACAGGTTCCACCTCTGATGAACTCATCTTCTCTTAAATGTGCGATTTGGATTATCCTTTTTTTTTACATGCATCTGAACGCACACCTGTGTCACACCCGGGGACCGAGCGAGCTATTTCCTGGATAAGAAAAAGACCCCCCACAACCACCACCACCACCACAGAGAGACAACCTGACATCCGCACGACACTCACCGAGCTTCATCAGCGAGGCCAGCAGCACCCACAGCGCGATCTCGAAGGGGACGTGTATGTGGTGGTACTCGAGGCTGAGCACCGGGAAAGCCTTTTTGCTGTAGTTCTGCCGCTCCTCCGGCACGGCGCGCTCCTCCGAGCATTCCCGGTGGCCGACCTCCGGAGAGCTGGACGCCCCCCCCAGCGGGACCACGGTGCACCCGAGCAGCACCAGCGCGAGCAGCAGGAGCAGCCCCCGCTCAGGTAGACTCGGGCCGGTCCCGGAAGACATGGCGCCCGGGTTTCGGGGAAAGAGATAATTAAAAAAAGTCAGCTCGTGAGTTCTAGGAAGTTGAAACGCGACTCCGTGATGTCCGCGTCCGTTGGGTTGTTTTCCCTGAGACTCAACGCGTTCGGTTCGAACCGGACGCCCCGGTTCGTCGGTTGACGTTAGCTAGCTCGACTGACTGCGTCGTTTTCCCGCGGCCAGGTGAAACCGTCGCGGCCGTGTCGGGAGGCGTGGGAGGGGCGGGGGGTAAGGAGGAGTTTCCCCCCCCCCCCCCCGCACACACACACACACACACACACCTCTTCCTTTTAATAGAAACTATACTGGCGGAAAAGAACACACACACTCACACACACACTGACTCGGGCGGCTATTGGCGGCGGTGAAAGGCGTCGGCGATGCTGGAGGCGAGCGAGACCCGGCGGCGGCTGACCTTGAAGAGAAGCCCCGCCGCCGCCCCGGCGCATCTTGCCCGAACTCCAGAGCCGCTGTGTCCTCCCCCCCCCCCCCCCACCACCATGAAAGAACCAGAAGACCGTGGTTTGGTCGAGAGCTGAGACCAGAGGGAGGGTAATAATGTCGCAGGGGGGGGGGGGGGGACCTGTGCTGCGGCCCCTGCTCCAGGTGGATGCTGAGGAGGGCCAGCAGGACGGCTGCTCCTCTCCGACGATGGTGTTTAGCTTCACGCAACCTTCAAAACGCACTCGCTTTCGCGGAGGGTTGGTGGGTGGGAGGAGGAGGAGGAGAAGGAGGAGGATGAGGAGACGACTGAATAGTGACACCTAAAGGAATGGAGGCTCAAGTTGTCTCCCGAAGAAGACGCATTAAAACATCCCCATGACTGCTGAAACTCGAGGCTACAGCTCGCGCTCGTTTTTTTTTTCTTTCACAGGGAGGTCAAAGGTCAGGGTCAATTACACCGCAGCCCGGACGGAATGCGGGATGTGACCGAGCATTACAAGCGCTCATGATCACCCCAAAAGTGCCTCCATCCGAGGCGTGGGGTTGCATACGTTTACTGAAATTGATCATAAATACATTTCGGGGACCATATTGTGCCCACGAGAGGCGTGGCGTTCAGGGCCCTGAGAGCAGGTTCAACACGTTGCTCAGATTGAGTATCTAAGGATGGTCATACCAACCAGTTTACTGTTGTTCTTTGTTCCTGGTGCGAAGCTGTGGGCGTCGTTACTATTACACTAACTATTAGAGAGTGCTCGTGAGGCGCACCCTTCAGATTTAGATTTAGCTGCTCAGAGGCAACTATTTATTGAGAGAAAAACACAGCAGATTAGATTCTGCTTTTGAATACGACTCTGTGGAATAAATAGGAATAATGTCTAGTCTCTTAGAATCCTCTTTGGGGGGGGCGGGGGTGTCAGTAATAAGGTATAGTCAGTGTTGATAACGGTGTCCTGCACAACAGACACATTTAAACACAGTCATCACAAATCAGGCCACAAACGGTCTGTGCGGTTCCTCCGTCTTCATCGCTCCTTCTTGATGAAAGGTTGTTTTTTCATGCGTTTTCCGCCACAATGCAGCGTGATCTGAGGGAATGACCCAAAGGATGCAGACGGACTAGTTTCAGTTTAAATCCTCAATGCATTTCATCTACTGCTGAATCCATTAGCGTGCAATTAATTGATATGTTTGATTGCTTTGTACAACAACCACAGGAAGTTATAAAATACGTCTTAAGCTGTCAAGAACTACCCTGTGGGAGACAGAAGAAATTTTGCCTATTCTTTTTGTCGCCTAATAAAAAACGATTGACGGCTGAATTTCATCTAAACGCTTCAGGTTCAGGGAGCCGTGGCTTTGTTGACACCGGCTTACAGGCACACCTGACTGGAACCAATGTTGATATAGAATATAACCAACACCTGTGCGCTTCCTGCGCAAAGTGAAAACGTGCCATTCAACTGGGCCAGCGCGTCCATTTCCTTTGTCCCCTGCCGCCATTTTTAAGTGCACACCTTTTTGGTTCCGAGTGTACTTTGTGCTGCAAACACACACTCAAAACCTACTTGAAGCTGTGTGTGGTATCGGAGCGGCGCCACGGCCCCTTTGTTTGATTTTGAACTGAACGCTGCGCGAGAGTCTCTCAAAGTTTCGGGTTGTCGTTCCCGTGTGATCAGCAAATAAGACCCCGAACGTAAGGAGGGGGGGGGGGAGATTTTCTTTTCCGTACTCCTGAAGGGAGGAAAACAATGAAACAATTACACGCCACATCAAGTCCAGCAGCTCACCCCGAAGCCCAGGAACGGGTTACACATCCACTTTGACGTTTCTTTTTTCTGCCTTTATCTTCCGTGGAGTTAGTCACTGTTCCTCTCCCGCAAACCACGCAATGTGGAACAAAACAAGTCAGTTATTGCCAGGCAGCGTTAAAAAAGAAGAAGAAGAAGCTGGCTGTCATTTCTGTCGAGCTTTGTGTTTTTCATTGTCTTGTTTGTGTCACTTTTTCCAAATGAAACAGACACTAAACCCCCCCCCCCCCCCCCCGTGTGCAGAATCACAAGCTCGAAACGAGGAACTTAAATCCTGTGTTACACACACACACACACACACGTCAGTGATCACATTAATAAAGCCTTTTTTTTTTTACTCCCCCGCTCAGAATGACTTGTCCCTGGGTGCCAGTATCAGCTCAACATTGGAGGCTGGCTGCAGGATGCTGTCAGCTCCTGCTGGACGATGACCCAGCAGAAAATATATATGATATATCCGATGGTGACGCTGGGGCCGCCGCGGTAAGCTGCGTGAACGATGACGAGCTCTGACAGCACGTCTGTGTTTTTTTTTTTTACCCTTTCAAAAGCCCTCTGAGCCCCCTTCAGGCGCACGTGGTGCTTTGAGGCTAACAGCCGTCTCTGAGTAATGTCTACTCTTCCGACCTGTTGGACGAAGGGTGACCGCCGAGGGGCCGACGTCAGACCCTGGCACTCAAAGGACTTAGAGGAACAAAAAGAAGCCTCTGTTCAAACCTCCTGGATCGGTTCTTGATTTAAACCTGTAGGGTTTAATCCAAGTGTCCCTGATCGGATAATATAGGGAGGAAACCTCCAGAGGAGATTGTGAGTGGAACTTTCGTCTGGACCTTTTGGTTTTAATCCCTCATGTTGGGTAATAAGAAGAAGCCTCTGAAAGGATCCCAGGTGGAGCCTTTATAGAAATGATTCTCCTCCTTCCATGTTGCTCGTGATTTATTGAGCTAAACAAAACTCCCTCTTATATATAAGCCGGCCCCAGTGCATGCTGGTCCGGTACCTGTCTACTCATGTATGCAACCGCAGGTGCTTCAGTGTTGGCCGATTCATAAACAATGATATGAATGAAACAAACAGTAACGTTAAATGAATAAGAGTGCATCTTTCTCTCATCACGCGGATGCAAACATCTTCAGCGCCGCATCACCTCACTGCCTTTGCAAATGTTGTTGCTCTAACTAATGCCTGGTCACGTCATCCTTGGTAAGTGCACAGTGGCTCCCGCTGACCACCGCTGTCGCCCGAGGGCATCATTTCCATCGTGGTATGCAAAAGGGTCATTTTCCTGATTATAGCCATGTGGGCCCCCGAGGGTCGGGCAGCGACCCACGTAACGTCTCTGGTGTAATCCGGCGGTGCGCTGCAGGCCGTCTTTATCAAAATAACGAGTTGGCGTTAACAAGAGCCTGGAGAAATGACGGAAAAACACCTGAAACGCGTTGGGCAGAATAGTGCTGTCCCTTCCTTTTCTCTCTGTTGCAAGAGTAGCGCTGCGTTAAATTATTTGAAAGAAGACCCGAAGCCACTCACCTGCGCTTGATGTTTACGGCTACACTGAACAGCACAATGCAACCAAATCCCCGAACAAACTGAAATCTGAGATCGAGCTACATTGTGGGTAATGTAAGCGCCAGGTTTTGCCGAGGTTAAAGGATGTGTGTATTCAGAAGCATGGCTTCATGCTCTGATTATTCTCTTTAATAGAAGTCTCCTTCTGTTCTCAGTTGAAATTGCAACAGCAAGACGAAAGAAATGCATTTGGAAATTGTTGATGAGAAATAATGAAATACACACCAGGAAGTTACATAAAAACAACTGATGTGGTGACATTTCCCGGTGCAATCCGTGCCGCTGTCTCTCCACTGCAGCATGAGATGTATTCATTAAATATAAACCTCCCCCCCCCCCCCACACACACACACACACACTAGTGCCATCTGCCTGAATGCAGAAGAGCTCCTTTACCTTGGAAGAAATTCCTGACTCACTCAAGCTCAGTCATGCACCCCCCCCCCCCCCCCCCCCCCCCTGCGGGCCGCTGTGAGAACAAAGGTGCGCCTACGAACATGTGCCCGAAGGTGGCGCCGTCTGTCAGGAAACATACAATGAGACGAACAGAGGGTCAAACTATGTGTAAATATCCACTAAGGGAACCGCGTAGCTCGGTAGTATTTCTGTCCAGCGGGTCCAGAGAATGACTTCAGCTCCGCCTCAGCCAAGATGCACGTGCAGTCTGTCCCATGTCAATCAAGTTCAAACCCCCCCCTCAAGCGACATATTCCATGTGGTTTCCCTCATCACGCTGCTCTAATAAAAAGCCTTTGCTCCGCGCTGTCGGGCCCAGCTTGTTCTCCTCTTGTTCTCCTCTTGTTCTCCTCTTGTTCTCCTCTTGTTCTCCTCTTGTTCTCCTCTTGTTCTTCTCTTGTTCTCCTCTTGTTCTCCTCTTGTTCTCCTCTTGTTCTCCTCTTGTTCTCCTCTTGTTCTCCTCTTGGTCTCCTCTTGTTCTCCTCTTGTTCTCCTCTTGTTCTTCTCTTGTTCTCCTCTTGTTCTCCTCTTGTTCTCCTCTTGTTCTTCTCTTGTTCTCCTCTTGTTCTTCTCTTGTTCTCCTCTTGTTCTCCTCTTGTTCTCCTCTTGTTCTTCTCTTGTTCTCCTCTTGTTCTCCTCTTGTTCTCCTCTTGTTCTCCTCTTGTTCTTCTCTTGTTCTCCTCTTGTTCTCCTCTTGTTCTTCTCTTGTTCTCCTCTTGTTCTCCTCTTGTTCTTCTCTTGTTCTCCTCTTGTTCTCCTCTTGTTCTTCTCTTGTGTGTTCCAGTCCAGACGACCACGGCCCTCACCTCAACACCACCAAAGGTGCGCTCGCTCAGCGATTCTGCCCGGTCTGGCCCCAGCCAGAGTAGACGAGGCGGGGGAGGGGGGTGGGGGGTGGGCGGGGGGGGCACTTTGAACTTCAAAGCAGGCGTTAAAATTTGAGCTTGGAGGTGTTCCACCGTGGGAACACATGACATTATTCCAGGAGAGATTGAGAGTCAGCGTGCACGTTGGTGTTCGAGTCCTGCAGCTACAAGTTCACGTCTTAACCGGTGGAGGGCCCTACTGATCCTACGGGGGGGGGGGGGGGGGGGGGGGGTGTTTGTAGTAGAACATCGGCCAGGTAGAGTTATGACTCCATCCACAAGGCCGAGGAAGAGAGGGAGGGGCAGTGATCGGCTTCCATCGGGCTTCACCAGTCAAGGCCGGCGTTTATCACTTCCTCCACAGGCCGACAAATAAGAACCCACAGTGGGAGAAAAAAAGGAGCATGAGTTATTGCAAACGGATCCGCCCGCCGCCCACAGAAAACACACACCAGCGGTGCTGTGTGACTCAGCCTCTCGCGACGCGCCACGGCGCGAACACAAATCATCCTCCTCGTCCAGGAGGAGATGTTCCAGCACGTACCTCCTCACCACTCCACCGACCCCGAGTTTTCATGTATAATTTACCACCGCACGAAATTCCTCTCGCGTGTATGATTTAAACGGAACAATCCGTCACTTGGACCCCGCGCTGTTTTCACTGTGCAATTCAAGAGCACAACATTTTAAAAAATCGAATGTTTTGTATAAAAACAATGTATAGAGTTTACAGCACAAGCAGTTATTGGGTAGGAAATGAACACAATTATACTGTATTAAGCAAAGTTTGTATATTAATGAACTTACTAATATTATTTGTTGCTGTGTGGAGCAAGGCGTCACAGTCAAATGTCAACCTTTTAAATGACAGCCATAAATTATGGATACTTAGTTTGTGGATTCTCCGTTCGGCATGCAAGAAAAAAAGAAAAAAAAAGCTTCTCCAAGAATTGAAAGCATTGAGCAACTGATGTACAACTCGTCATTTTGAGGGTGAATTGAGCTGCTCTTTGCATTTGAGATGAGAATTGTGTGTCTTACCGACGCCAAAAAAAAAAACGCCACCTGTGTCACGAAGCCGGTTGTTCCTCTCTAAAACACGGCTCCTCTCGCCCTCTTTGCTAAACGTGTCCCCCGGCTTCAATCGGTCCGGCGGGTCTCAGCTTTCGGTCACGTGACCGCGGGCCTCCGCGTCGGTGTGACGAGACGATTCCAGAGTTCACTGCCAGTGTCGCCTCGCCGTGACACCACATGAGAGGGGCTGACCACCGAAGTCTATAAAGGGAGCAGAGGAGGGAACCACAAACTTCACCCCGTTCTCAGCTCGCCGACGACAGAAATAAATAAAAGCCCTCGTGAAATATGCACCAAAATCGGAGCACGCCGTCCTCTGGTCTGCCTGAGTGTACAGTATAGAGCACAGTGGCAGGGGGGGAGGCCACGTCCCTTCACCGGGGGGGGGGGGGGGGGGCGTGTCTCCTGCACGTCAGACTTGTGCGTCCCGATCAATCACTAGCAAGAGGATGTTGTTGTCATGTTAATGTGAGTTAACTGGATCACATGAGACTAAAGGATGATGAAGTAGCAGGATAATTAATCCCATATTTAAATTGAGTTGGAAGGTGTAGTTAAATGAAAGGGCATTTGCTCTTTAGCACTAAACCAGTCAAAGGTAATACGTTGTTAAAAGTAAGTAACTACATAAAGGCAGAAAATACTTAAAAACATCAACAGAAACCTTTTGCGGGTGTGAAAACTTAAAATCGAGGTAAATGAAAATGGAGCTAAGGAGAACCTTTTAACAACCTAAGAGCAGCACTTAGTTAGCAGCAGTATTTACTCAAGCACAGAGCGAATCAAAAAGAGCACGTGGGAGTCAGCGCGATCATGGAAAACTGTGCGGGACGAAGTGGGTCACGCGTGTGTGTGTGTGCGTGTGTGTGCGTGTGTGTGTGTGCGTGTGTGTGTGTGCGTGTGTGTGTGCGTGTCCACAGCCTCGATGCAAGCGGCGCTCAGGGTGTGTGGGCGCATGACGTGAACGCCTGCTCGCTAGCGCTCGTCTCAGGAACACGGGCACGCACGTGCTCACCCTGGGCGCCACAGAGAATGTCAAGAGGCAGTGCAGGGAGGATGGAAGAGGGGGGGGGGGGGCGTGACTCAGCTTGCTGCTTTGCTGCACACGGGCCGGATTTGAATATTTCATTAGAGCACTGAAGCTGTCCTTCCCCCCCCTTCGAACCCCTGCAGGCTCTATGGGAGCTCTGACCCAGCCCTGAACCCCTCATTCTGGGGGGGGGGGGGGGGGGGGGGGGGCAGAAAGCAGCGGCCTCTGTGGACCTGATGACTCTGGACAAGACTCTCCCTCGGTGTGTATTTCACAAAGAGGGCCCCCCCGACGCCATGAAGGTGCTGCGATGGAGAGGAGGAGAGGGAAGCTGAGCTCCCCCCCCCCGTTTCAGTCGGCCTTCTCTGAGGAGCGGCTGGCCTTTGCCGTTTCATTCTGGACCAAAACCCCAAAGCCGCAGAGCACTGTTGTGCTTAGAGAGACGACGAGTGGGAGAACGCAGTCCTGGGACGGGCGGGGCGGAGTACGGGGATAAAAAAAATAATAAAAAAAACGGGACGATGTTAAGAATGCAGGATATTCAGAATCAAGGGAATGTGAATGCGGAGGGAAGACTCAGAGCTGGCTTAGGCATAATGAACACATTATATTTCATAGTCGGGGCGCGGGAGAAGAGAGAAGAAAGAGCGATGACACAAATGCACACGTGTGGCAGCTCAGCTGCAAATGATCCAACTGAACCAAGAAAAAAAAAAACACACACAAAAGCCACAAAACACGAGTGCAAAGATTGAAGCCACGAGAGGCGTTGTGAACATACGGTGATGATTTTTAAAACAACGCCGTGTTAAGGGTTCAATTTGAGTCACCGCCACTCACGATCAGGCAGACAGAGTCCATTTGTACCGTCGAGCTGACTCAATCTGGACTGGGGAGGTGTAGTCCACTAACGCTAACCATCACGTTGCTCTGACAGGGCTCCCCAAAAGTTTTTTTTTTTTTTTAAATGCCGTTTTGAAAAAGAGGTCATCCAGGTGTCATCCAGGTGTACTCAGCAAACAGAGGAACCCTTCTATTGTCCACGTCTGGGACAAGAAGATGCGCCCACGGGGGGGCTTCTTCTGAAGGAGCCATTGTCTCCGGGTTCTCCGGGGCCGCTGACCTCCACAGCGACGGCGGCAGGGGAAGGACAAGCAACGATTGTACTGTTTTTGGCAGAGGAGAAAAAAGTGAGCGTTTGTCGAGCCGGTGCCCGTCAGCGATGATCACAAGGAAAAGAAAGGGGGGGGGGGCAGAAACAAAGAAACATGTCATGGTGTTGGTTCTGAAACACAGGCCTTAACTATTGAAGAGGGCGAGGGGGGACTGTGTGATGTGGGGAGTGTTCTTGGGTGGAGTGGGGGGGGGGGGGTGATAGCTTTATTGTCTGCATGTGTCAACATACATATAACCCGAGCCATTACACTTAATGGGCCCGTGTTTGTGCTGCGTGAAAGCGAGGCAGACAGAAAACACGTCCCTGCAGAGCTCAGCTGGCCTCCCATTTAAACACTGCAGAGGGAACGTAGCAGGAGAACAAAGCTCTCCACCCGACTCTTTATTTATTACATTATCCGTGCATGCACGCATTAAAATGCCAACTCAAAATCATGTACAGTAGCATTACATGCCGGGTTCTGGGGAAATCAAAGTTGTGTCCAGATGATTCTGTAAAACTTTGTCAGCTCCTCACATACAACACAGTGCAATTTGTATTTGCATTTTCTTATCTGATCATATCATAAATATTGTCGTATTATAGATAATTATTGTGATTATTGGTGGCCTCACAACGGAATTTTGTTATTTTTGTAGTATTTTACACATTGTGGCTCCATGTGCTGCAGGCCACATTATCTGCATTTCCCACCTGCAGCTTCGGGGATTTTAGAGTTTCATTTTGCTTCCTGTAACAAGTGAAATTTGCATTTGTCAACATTTTTGACAAAGTGGCCATCTCTACGCAGATTTTGCGAATGGACAATATGAAAAGATGGTTCTGTGTTTTTTGTATAACACTGAAAATGTGTTTTAGCTGCGTAGGCTGCTTTAAATGTGCAGGACTAATTAGGTTCACAAAAACATACAGTGCTCCATACATCTTAAACTACTGTTTACTGTTTGTCTGTCGGACTTACTGTCTGTCCGCGGGAGCTGCTCCATCGTTCAATGCTAGCCGTCCCATTAGCGCCGACCTGCGAAACACACTCGCTCCAAAACACCACGCAGGTGCATTCAGTCACACACCGACACGCAGACACAACACACAAAAACCCGCGTTTACACACACGTCGGGTAAATCGCCAGGGGGCCCTGGAGGAAGAGGCGGGTCGACAATAAACCTTTTTTCTTTCCACTCCTTCTCTTATCTCCTTTCATCCCGCTCCCTCCGTCTGTCTTTTGTGTTTTTATTTTTTGTTTTTTTTTTGTTTTCCGCTGGATGTTTCCAACTGTTGCTGCTGACACAGCTGCAAGTCAGTCAGGTCGGACTCCCACTCGGATGATCCGCGTCTGTGTGTGTGGGTGTGTGTTTGTCCAAGTGATAGACGCTGAAGGGACCAGGCCTGTTGGAGGGAGGCAAAGTCCTCCGTTTCGATCCGATGGAAAGTTACCTCTCCAAAGTCCGTTGTTCGTTCAAAGTTTGTCATCGGCGTGTGTGTTGTTTGCATGTTTCCATCTGATTCGCAGCTATTTGTTAATCGTCCCGCTACTAAAATATCAGATCCAGAGAATCAAAAGAAAACATGACTCTACCAACCTAAAGTTAACAAGGAAGTGAAGTAACAACACTGCATTGATTTTCCACCTTTCATGAATCATTCCGCACAAAATTACCGTCTTTCTCGCAATGTCTCCCCGAATTCTGGTCGTGACCCACACCGAGAATGTCTCACATCCATGTCCTCTCTCTCTCAAACAGGACTATGAATTCTTGGGCTTTTTTTCAGACAGGAGTCATTTTCTCGGGGCAGCCATCGTGAAACTAGAGGTGAATTTCCACTCACCGCGTCGACAAGTGGAGGATTAAGGTGTCGAGTAGGTAAAAGAAAAGCCTGATACTCGATAGATGCCGAGGACTTTGTGTGCGTCCGTGTGTGTGTTTGTGTGTGTTCTGCTTTGTGTCACTCGCTGAAGCGGGGGGCCGTCGCTTCCTGGGAGCAACGAGCAACCAAAGCAGAGAGGGCCCCTGTTTCCTGTTTATAGCATCTCTGCTGTTCCTGCCCCGTCCCCGGAGACAACACAGAAACACTTTGGCTGATAAAAGGTGCACAGGACTGTTCAAGAATAACAAGAGGATGGTTACGATGGTGGTGTTTTTTGCCGTAGCTAATCTCTTATTAGTGATACCAGAACACATCACTATCAGAAAACACGGTGATGCAAACCCTACTAGAAACTTTTACAGACGCGTATGTCTCTTGCAAAGTGTTTGGGCCTGAGTGCCTTTTACCACTTTACAGGACAACTGTACACTGTTTATATGGACAAAATGACGTCATATAAAAAGTACATATATTCACCTCCAACATTGTACACGGAAATCAGCAGAAAGGTTGAAGGCAAAAAAGAGGATCATCAGTAAATCAATTAGGGCAAAGCTCCCCACAAAAAGAAATGATAGGAGATACTGACCATAGCGGACTCGTGACCTCCGAAAAACAAGCAGTGAGTAGGAGGTCTGAGGCAAGAGGCCGCGATTGAGGTCAGGGTCCATTTGACAATGTTTTGAGAGCATAAAGGTCTCAGGTCTCCAACCAAGGCCCAACCCGAACTGTTTGGCCCTCTGGAACGAAGCAGTGCAGCCTGCAGGTTATTGGCAAATATGCATGTATATATTTAGAACCTCTACAATTTAACAGATGCATGAGTTTGAACCCAGAATAATTTAAACTCTTTGCGTTTGTGTTCCAGTCCCAGAATCAACATTGAGCGAAACCGGACACCTGGACTCACTGGACTAGAGGTAGCTTCCTGGCCGCAAATCGTTGCATAGTTTACGTGATACGCTCTACAATTAAGCCTCTGGTCAACAGTGTTTGGCAGATTTACTGCTGGCCTCAAGCGTTGTCAAACTTCCCCTTTAAGTCAACACACTGCACACTGGGCAGTGATCCCTGTAATGGTCACATAAAGGGTCTCAGCGTTTCAGACACTGGTGTCAAAATCCGTTGTGTCCCGTTTAATGGAGGCTCCTTGATTTAATGACCATGTGACATTTGGCATTGGGAGTAGCCTGAGGTTATCCGTGGCTGGAGCCAGACTGCGTGTCTGCCGATCTGGGGCTCACACTGTGGTTCAGTCTTCTCCGTGAACCCCTCAGGGAAGCTTGGACGGGTCCACCAACTGCTCATTAAGGGGTAGTGAGAGCTCCAGCGGATCAAAGAGCAGAGGACGGTGGGCAACGCAATCCCAGGACGCTGGCTAATCAAAGGTAAATTCTGGATAAGCCTCCGAGTTTCAGCCATAGCCGAACGGCTGCCGACAATGTGATTTGGATTAAGGCTGAGGGTTCTGGGAAAATCCGTTCTCTTTGAACCTCCACGGGGTTCGAAGCAAAGAGCACCTCTGTGACTGACGGCCATGAGACGGGGGGGGGAGCGCACACAAGGCCGGGGACGTTTGCCAAACAGCAGAACGGAAGATCAGGGACACGTCATGGAGAGGACCCAACACAACTTTGACCCAAGCCAAAGTTGTGTAACAACTTCGGCTTTAAACTTGGATCTTGCAATCTCATTAGAGACAAAGACTTGCTGCCTATAGAAAGAACATCGTAAAGAGTTGAGAAATGCCTGTCAAATCAAGTCCTACCGACCGGACGAGTGGATCATTATATTTGATCTATGACTTGTGGTTTCATGGGCATTTGGGCCCTGGTTGAATCACATGCTCAGCACCTTGGCACAGGCGCTGATAGCTTGTCACCGTCGACATCAAAAAAGCCAACAAACCCTTTGTCACACAGGGTGTGAAGCCTACGAGGCCTGGCAGCAAGCTGCTGCACAACAACCCTCATTAACCGCGACAACGTGTGGCGAACACATGGCCGATCCAAACAGTTGCGAGCTTCCACCGGTTCATATTTGATCTCGGTTTGATTACAAATGATATCATAATGCTGGCTTGCTGTCTTGAGTAAACCGACCTCGGCTCCAAACGATCTGGTAAAGATTAAATCAGCTTCATGAAAGTCGAGCTCGTGTGAAGCTAATCAGGAACAAACAAGAGACGAGCGAGCTGCGTCACGCTTCGCCTCCACTGCAACACACGTCCACTTAGTCTCGTGTTTTGGGGACCACACAGGTGTTGACAAGCGTCGGTTTTGTCCACATCCGACCACCCCTGCTCTTCAAAAAGCAGAGCCGTTTAAATTAGGCGTGTGCATGTCCGCGCACGCCGGGACCCCCCGTGCGGTAAAAAGGCCCCGTCTCCTGTTGAGGGACGAACACAAAGCGAGGCCGAACCTCCGTCCCCCCGAGGGGACAATAAGGCCTGTCACAGGGACCCTTACCCGGCTCAACACCTCCCTTCCCGAGACAGGTGATGAGATTCTCGTCTTCCTGCGGACAAGGATACATCAGAGAGACCTTTTCGGACGGACAACATCCTCCCAGGAAAAGGCTGTCGGAGCATGACTCTACGAGGCTTGGGTGAGCTCGGTTGAGCTCGGTTGAGCTTGGTTGAGTTTGGTTGAGCTCGGTTGAGCTCGGTTGAGCTTGGTTGAGTTTGGTTGAGCTCGGTTGAGCTTGGTTGAGCTTGCTCGGCGTCTCTCCACTGTGGTCGGTGCAGCTCGTTAGCCGGCCTGTCGGAGCCATACATCCGCCAGGCGTGTGCAAACCGTTTTTGTGTTCACCTGGTCCCTCGGGCGGCGGAGGGGTCACAGTCGGTGATGGTAATGGGCCCCGGTTTGTAAGCGTGAGCTGCCTGTATCTTGAGAGGAAGGTTGTATCGAGGCGATTAGCCCGCATGGAGATCCACGTCTGCCCCTGTGCCAGCTGTTTGACAGATTCATTTGGAGCGCATGGGCAGGTTTTCCTTTTGTTGCAGAAGACCTTTGATGTCCGCCTTGCTTCCAGTAAAGCGCTGACCGTCCACATTCATCCTCCGTTACGGGTTGTAACAAAAATGTTTCAAAAGGTTTGAATAAAACAAAACGGCTGACTTTGGAGTTCATTCCAAAAGCCTCTGCTTTGAATAAAAGGGTGAAATATCACTTGCAAGGTACAAAGATAAAATGTGGTTTCACATTTTCATAGAGTGAGTAGGTGAGTAGGAAATACTGCATGATCATTTAGGTGCATTAAAAAAGTATTCCAAATGTATAGGTAAGAGGAAGGAATATGTTGTTATGTGGTTTAAGATCGGTCAATTTTACTCAATTAAGTCCATATTCTGCTTATATGTCAAACCAGTCCACACACTGTGTAGTCAGTTGGGATATTTGAAGTTGTATGAAACTTAACTTGTGAAAATTCTTTACAACCTGGATTGAATTGTGTTATAATATGTTACATGTATTTATTGTCTTTGTGGTGAAGTATGACATTAATATCAGGACTTAAAATAAGGCACGAGGTGCTTCCTATTGTTCCAACAGTGTTCCATATTGCTGCAGCATCTAGACACGACAATCTCTGCAGCC
This sequence comes from Pungitius pungitius, assembly GCF_949316345.1. Taxonomy (NCBI): domain Eukaryota; kingdom Metazoa; phylum Chordata; class Actinopteri; order Perciformes; family Gasterosteidae; genus Pungitius; species Pungitius pungitius. The sequence continues at coordinate 16,911,714 of NC_084910.1, forward strand.
ATCCAGCTGACAGACACTGGCCCACATAATAAAACCAAGCCCACACTTTCCAGTGTTTGTTTTCACAGAAAGGCCGCATGTGTTGGCTTGGGCTGTTTATGTGAAGACCTTTTGGCCGACGGACCCGTGAGTCTGACTCCAGAGCGCCGCTCATAACGCCAGCTCCTTCCCTGGCGAGTCCCTTGCCGTCTGGCATTGTTTCCCCCCCCCCCCCACAGGAAAGACCTTCTGCCAAACGCTGCGCGTGCGTGAGCCGAGAACGTCTCCCCGTGTGACGAGACGGCTGCTTCCCTCTAGTACTAATATTGATCCCTGATACAAGATATCACGCACGTGTCGTACGCTTCTGTGGTGAACAGTGAGAGCTGTGACGTCATCAGATGGCGCATGCGCCTCACACCTCGGGCCGCAGCTCAAACCAAACATCCTTACATTCACCCACGCGACAATTCGCTAGCATCTTCCTCCCTTTCTTCCCGTGAGATTGCGAGCATTAAAAGTAAACAATGAGAGGGGCATGCCGTTCCTCCACCAGATGCAAACTCCACACAAAAGGCATCGTAACTGCCGGGAGTGCGGTGGGGAGAGGGGGTAAAGGTCAGCACAGAGGGCAAGATAAACAAAGGAGGACACACCGGTCAAATGCCAGGTCTGAGCCTTAAGTCAGTACACCGGGTGCAGAGGAGGGACACATAGGAGAACATGGATTAGTGGATAAAAACAGTGCAGACAATACAAGATCTAGATTTTAAAATAAAACCATCTTTCTTTATCATCAAAGCAATTTTATGGATTTATTTTGGTCACATGCAAGAGGAACTATCTGCAGACACGTTACCATCGTCTAAAGGTTGACCTCCACTGGTATCATTTAGTAATATATCTATTAACCTGACATATGAATGACTTTTCATTTTGCTCAGTTTTGTCCATCCGCTAGTTTCAAACTCAAAACTTTTCTAACACATTAGGTGATATGAACATGGTAATTAATACATTTTCAAAAATCTACCAAACCTCCTTCTTAGTAAGTGAGAGGGTTTACATTTTTCTCACTGTCACAATAAAACCAGAGGAAAAATCTCTTTCATTACAAGACAAATCGGCTGCATCAACTTTGAGCAACACGACAACCGATAAGGCGCCTTTAGGCCACTGAGAGGACACGGCGCCGCAACAGAGGATTTACCCCTGTGCCCCCAAACGTGGTCACACATGGTCTCACGAGGCGCCGTCAGCTACAGAGATGCCAGCAAATGGTCCGAGATGGGCCGGGGCAGGAAGCTTCCTTCCTTTGAAGTGTCATCAATCCTCGAGGTTGTCTGTGTTTTGCGGGGGGCGGGGGGAGGGGGGGGGGGGGGGGGGGTGTTCTCGTTCTTCTATTTCTGTGAACCACATTTTCACCAGTCAGCGATTTTCCAAGGCCGGTTTTTCTATTCTTTTCAATCAGAAACCTCATAAAAAAACAGCCAAAAGTAAGTGTGACAATCAGCCTCACAGCCCCTCGTTCCTACGGATGATAAATCTTGAAATTCAGGTTACAGTTATTAAAAAGTCCCTTTTTAAAAATAGGTTAGTGACCCTGTAAAACAACAAAGCATGGCCATTTTTGCATGAGTCCTTCGTGTTTCTGAAAGTATCAGTCGCATAACTCTGGATAATTCAACCTTTAATCCCCATAAGAATTAGAGGTAAAGTTTGTATTTATTTTAGATATTTACAATACACTGTAAAAGGGTTCGGGACAGCTTTTGAACAGTTTTTTTTTACCTATGAGATAGTGACCTCCAAACAGCCCGTTCATTTGTTAAATATAGGTGCCTCTCATTATCGGCGGTAAACGTACACATCACAAACATAGCACACATGCAAACACCACCAGTCGTATCTGTCACGGTTGCAGCATTGCAGAATCCTTTGGGACCCTGCTGGTCTCCCTCGCCCTCTGTGTGCGGGATCAGGATTATCACCTCCGGTTAACAGGCTCTTAAACAGCTGAGCGGCACCAGGGACCGTGCTAGGAATCAGCCACCTGCTACGTCGGCCATCGGCAACCACTAAAAACCCTCGACACAGGAAGTGACCTCCTGCCGGGAGGGGGGGGGGGGTAAAAAAGATGGCGTCAAACAAGGTTGGAAGCGGGCAGTGCTCGGCGGGAAGCGGGGCTTCCTCCAGTCGCGGCCGCGAGGGCAGAGGTCAGGGGACGGGATCAGCAGATCGCGTTACGGGGCCCAGATGTTGAGGAAGCACTAGCTAGGTCCAGTGTTTTATTACACCTCTATTCTCTCAAGGCTTTGCTCAGCGTGCACGCTGTTCTAAAACCTGTTCTTTAGGCACAGTGAGGAAAGGGAGTGTGCACTACGTGTGGATCATGTGAGGCCGAGCGTGTTTACATCCTCCGTCGCGTATCACCGGCGGATCTGCGCGCGCTGCGCCTGTCGACCCCTCTCAAGAGTGATGAGCTCGGGAATGAGAAACAGGTGTGTGTGAAATGCGCGGATCACTTCTTTATCTGTCTTTAACCCCCCACCACCTCCCGCTTCCACGAGCTGGCGTGCTGTGTTTTTTGAGGTCAAGGGACGAGGGTGAGCAAAGGAAACACAAAGGGGGAGAGGATGGTGGATGAAGAAGAGCATGCTGCAAAATTTGATTTTTTGATTTTGATCAAGTGTTGAGGACAACAGCATGTTGACACTTTATCACTTATTGTCCAAAGATACTTGACAAATAATGATCAGAGGGCCAGAAAGGAAAGAGTCATCACAAGTCATGGTGCTTTCCCATCTCCGTGGTTCACACTTGAGGAACATTTTATGGCATTCATTTAATCTGCATCACATGACTATTAACAACATAAAAGGGGATGAAGCTGTGGATCATTTGGTAATTGTGAGGCTATTCAAAGCTGAAAGTCTGCTAGAAGGGCAATGTTGAATAACAATCAGAAATAAAACCGTCAATCAATCAATCAATCAAGTGAATGCTGGATTGATATTAGGTAGCAACAGGGCTTGTACCAGCCTGGATTCATCTATTTTCCAACTACTTAGTAGCCAACTAAGTAATTCATTTTATAATAAAATGAAATCAGGTTTATGTTCAAACATGTGTTATAGTTGTTCTTTGCGTTTGGCGGTGCATAAATAAATTAACAGTTACGTTCCCACTTTAATTCAGCTAGCTAATATATGTTAGCATTGTCCTTTAGCACGCTTGCATTAGCACTTAGCTTCGTTTAGCCTCACACAGCTGCTACAACATGGTTGTACACTCTTGGTCAACACGTTTCCTGTGGCTTCCCCCCTACACTTTATAAAGCCTTGTAAGTTAGCTTTATTAGTTGTTAATAAACGTGTTTTAAAATATGTATATTTCTTTTTGTTACATTTATTTCTTTTTAATGTATTATAAATAATGCAACGCTTTTTCTCCAGTTCTTTCCAGCAAATTGGTCAAGACACCAGCATTGATGGTTCAAGCCTCCCTTTAAAGTCCCTCCAAATAAAGTGCCCCAAGAAATAGCTTTAAGTGGGAGAATACCAAAGTTTTTAGAAATAACCACACGCTCACGCAGGTACTTCAACCCCACATTTCATGCAACTACATTTGATTGATCCCTCACCTATAAAACCACTGACACTTTGATGATGTTTCTGAAGCCCAAATGACTCGTTGTGATGGCGCAGCATTTGACACCGGAGTCTCCAGTTCGCCCCCCCCAAACCCCCCCCCTTAAACCCGCCCCACTCGGCTCCCTACATGCTGCACAGGAGTCAGTTTACACACGACAGCCTCATACCTGCCCCCCCCCCCCTCCCTCCCTCCCCCACGCTGAAGGGACTCCCACTCACTTCATCGCCTGCTGCCCGCGCCGCGCCGCGTCACAGTGCCAGCAGTCCCCGCAGAGAGCGCACAGACGCGCCGCCACAGAAGAGGATCTTTGCCCCTCAACCGGGCTCCGAAACACCGGATAAACTGCGCGAGCGAGGTGAGCGACCAGCGGGCTCTTCGTCTTTTTTTTAAAATGTCTTTCTATTTATTTATTTATTAACCCTTATCCGTTAGAAGTGGACGCGCGAGTCCAGATGCGCGTTCCGGGAGAAGTTTTCCGGGTACCGACCCGGGAGCGTTCGGGCAGCAGGAGTTGATTCATCAGATGCGCGCTCCGTGTGACTCCTCTTTGGTTGTGAAGGTTCTCGCATTGAATGAACCAGATGTGAAGTGAACAGCTGAAACGATAGCGGTGAAAACTGGACTTCATTCTGTTTGCTGTCGCATAACTATATAGGAATGACGAATTAACAAACAGGTACATTTTAAATTGGATACACGTGTCTGCCCTTTTAGAAATGAGCACAGGAGAGTACCTGAGGTCTCAATGGTGTGTTTTTGGCTGCTCCTTTTGAAGGGAAATTCAACTGTGCAGGGATGTCGTTGAATTTGCCCCTCAAACGCACATGTGGAACCCCAGCCTTGAAGTCTAGCAGCAATCAGTACTAGGTGCATGGTATGGGGAGACTGATTAAAGCAGATAACCCTCGGGCAGCATGTTTATCCCACTTTAACTCCACACTACATATTTACATCTGGATGAAATCAGGGCACCGGCTCTGGCTTCCAGTCGACTGACCAGGGCGAGAGAGCGCTTTGGTAACGCTGAAATGGAATGAAGCCCCTTCCCTACCAACGGGTTGACTTGTGACACACGCGCATGTGTGTGCGCTGATGAGGGCCGAAGACGGTGTCACCTGAGAGCTAACAAAAGAACAAAAGAAAGCCGGGGACCCGAGGGGTCGTTATGCGGCTCAACCACTCTAAAGCCCAAAAGGCTGTGAAGGCTTTCTCCTCCAAAGGAGACAATCGTGTGCCCTCGGCGGGGGAGGGGGCGGGGGGGGGGTCAACCCCACCTTGACCCGCCTCTACCCCCCGCCCCCCCCCCTCGGCTGATGTGTTTCATGCAGTGGTTGGGCGGGTGTGTGGGTCAGGAGCGTAAACAGCGTGGAGCCAGACTAAACAGACCACACGTGTCCCGTAAACACGTTTCCGCCTCGAGGATCCCAGGTGAGCTCGCTTTGACCCCGCGTCACGAAGCTCTGCTGTTACTTTCCATAAAGGGAAGGAGGGAGGAAGGGGCGGGGGGGGGGGGGGGGGGGGTGATGATCCCACAATTCTACTACTGAAACTAACCGAACCAGCACAAAGCGCATCGTTCTCCCCCCTCCCTCGGGGGCACTCGCTATGCGTGACGTATGCAGTGTAGATTCAGGCCCATTATCTCCCCATGATTCAACTTTTGTTTTTCCTTCCAACCCGGCTCGCATCCCTGCAGCTAGGAGAGTGAGTCATGGATCATAAACACCTGCATGCAACACGTTGCAGAAAACAAACGCCCCCCCCCCTCCCGTGTCGTTTCTCCCGCGTCTCACGTGGGAAGTGCGCTAATTTTCTGTAATAAGGCCGCGACTGCGTTTGATGCCGCCCCCCAGGGGAGCGGGCCAGGATACTTCCTGCCGCTGCAGAGCAGACGGGCCCCGGGGGAAGGGGGGGCACGGAGCCGATGCGCAAGGAGGCCCAACGTCCTCCCTGTGTGAACGTGGTCAACGGCGTCCTCGTGATGGATCGCAGGTCAGAGACAGGAGGATCTCAGGAGACACGATCGCAGACAAGGACCATTTTCTACCCAAAAACTAGAAATGTTTTTTCCAAGGCTCTTTGAGTGTTGAGATTGTTTGTTTCACGATGTGTCACTCATGTGTGTTTTTTTTTTATCACTCATAGTTGAGCTGTACCACGGTCGCATGGTTATAAAACGTAACGAGGGACGTTGTTGCGTTTAATCCCCGTTTTGTTGCATGTTACATGAAAAGAGCCCCAAGTTATGGCAGGATGCACAAGTTTCTAATTAAAGAAGAAAAGGTACCCTGCTCAATGACATCATCTTCCCCCTGGCACTGCTTAGAGTGTGTAAGTGTGTGTGTGTGTGTGTGTGTGTTTGTGTTGCTCAACAGCAGCTGGTTTCAGAGATGTGAGGTTCACAACAGTGTGAGACTTCAAACACATACATGCACTGCCAGACTTATAATTTGGCTTTATTGCTCTTTGTATGGGCCATTGTGGATTCTTCCTCCTTTTTTTCTGGAGGAGAAGCAAGACCTCTGCTCTTTGTATATGCAGCTAGCATTTCTACTGTTTGGTAAACAACTGCGAGTGTGGAATCATGTCCAGTGAAGTGATCATTTGGCGAGCAGAGGCATATTTTTCTAAATGGACGTAGCTTTTCAGAGCGAAACCTCTACTTGTTGGATTATCTCTTGCAAGATTTATGATGCTCTCGGGAAAAATGTCTTTGAACACGTTTTATCACACTGGCAGGAAGAGATTTGCAGCAAATGTTTGGAGCCGATTGGATGGTTTTGTGATTCCCTGCAGACCCTGAACTCTCCACGGGGGCTCAACCCATAACTGAGAGTGAGTGACAAAATCATGAGACCCAATGTGACAGATCTCCGTCTCCCGACTGTCCCCTGTGTGTGTTGGTGAGTGAGGGGGGGGGTGACAGCTGTGCGAGCAGCCCTTCTCTCCGCTGTTCTCACATCCCCGTAATTGTTCACAGTCGGACCGGGGCGCTTCTGCAGCGCCGCCACATCCCATCACTCTCAAGCGCGGCGCACGTCCGCTCGACCGCAAGGAAGACGACGCCAACGCGGGGAGGGGAGGGGGGAGTGGCGGGGTGGGGTTTGGGGGGCGTAGAAGCATTGCCCCCCCCTGAGAAAACCCTTCCGGCTTCCCCAGATGTTTTGTGATTGTGACAGGAGGAGAGGAGGCGAGGGATGGAGAGGATTGGTGGAGGGACCAACGGCTGGGGTCTCGTTCTGTGGCTCTCTGGGGGAGGGAGGGGAGGAGAGTGTGGGGGGTGGGGGGGGCAGGTTGCTCGATCGGTAATGAGAGAGGACAGCTGGCAGGTTCAGGGGAGGTTAACAGCTAAGCGTAGATGGCAGCCAGGAAAAAGCTCGGGCGAGGGTCCCTGCGAAGGGAGATTTTTTTTTGCGAATCTTCCCTCGTAGTCGAAAAAGTGGTTTTGCACGTTTGAGGTTTGCTGAAGGAAAAGTTGCCTCATGTTTTTGTTGTTTTGCACCAGTGATTTCTAGTATGAGGAGGACAGGACTCAAAGAGAATGGGGATGATGGCCATCCATTAATGAGTGAAACAATAAGAATCGTTAATGGATCGTTACTTACTGAATGAACCTGACCAAACTGTGTCCGGCTGTGGGAGCAGATCGATGATGGCACAGATTAAGTGTTGTAGAGCGACGGTGGTGGTGGTGCTGTGTGTGGGGGTAGGGTTTGGTAGGGTTTGGTAGGGTTTGGTAGGGTTTGGTAGGAGGGGGGGCTGGGTGGGACTTTGACGACACTCAGAGATAACCCAGTATTTGGGGACACAGCACAGCTGGAGCAGCTTTAAGCTCTCACCAACCCCAAACAAGCCCAAGGTGTGTCAGCGTGAAAAGGGGGTGGGGCTACACAGATGTTACACTCATTTTCCTTCTATTTGGTCTACTGAGTTCCTCATTGAGCTCTGCTTGCCACACACTGAGCACCCCTCAGCTTTTAGTGCAACGTCCTCAATCAAAATAAAAAGTTTTTTTTCTTTCTTTTTTTCCCGGTGTAATGAGGTTTCACCCGGCTCACCTGCAGCTACGCAGGTGCATGATTTAACACCACTTCCCGTGCTTTCACGTTTCAGTTTCACCTCTGCGGTTCTGACGGGGGGGGGGGGGGGTCCCATCCAGCGCAGCGTCTTTTTATCACTTCGTTGCAGTCGACGTCTAGACGGCGGGCGGGGTGAGAAATGTGCCGACCTGGTGAAATAAAACGTCTTTCGGAGCCTTCTCCCCAGCTGAGAGCCTTAACGAGGGCGCGCAGTGTGGGAGCAGGCCTCCATAATTTAGGACTCTGGGAGATGGAAGGATGTGCTCAGACTTCTGGCCCCGCACGGCGCTGCGTAAACAGCCCTCGGACAGGCTTTTCGGGGGAGATCTGTGTAACCCGGAGTTGCAAAGTGCATTCCCGGTCCAGGGCACACACACACAGACACACACACACACACAAACACACAGTAGGACACTGCCTCGTCACATAACGCAGGTGCTCATCATTTACAAAACAACACTGTCCACAGCCTGGGACGTCCACTAACATCTAAAACTGACAAACTGCGCGCTGTGGGCGGCCTTCGGGCCAAAGATTCAGACAAATCAGTTCCACGGCTTCTGATGAAAAAGCTCTGATATTATCTTCCTTAACAATTCTTAGTCCGTACAGTTCATGCATGCGGATCCGTGGGACTACGTCATCTCCTTGCAATAGCTCACTCATCGGCAGTGAGGTATTGCAGCCGGGATTAACATTCCTGGACTAGGAGGCAGATTCAGGTGTCTTTGTGTCGATTATTAGGTTTCCCCCCCCCCCCCCCCCCCCGGCACAGTGCGCCTGGTGTGAAGATTCTCTGAGAGACGATATTTTCATTTTCTAAAGCCTAACTCAGGGTGCATTTTCAAGTCAAATGTTGATCAGCAGAGTTTTTAGCAGAGTTTTATACCACAAAAAGTAAACACCTGGTCACTCATGACACTTTGTAGGTCAGAGCTGTTTAATTATCGACAGCCGCAGCGATCTTAGCTGAGAGGAAAAAGGAACTGATAAAAGTGAGAATATGTGTGAACAGGAGACGTTATCTGTGTTTGCACTACGTGGGCGGATCAGATCAGGTAGAGGACATACAGTATAATGGCTGTTTAGGTCCTCACACATTAAAGCAGCCATTGAGTCTCATTGTACTGAATTATTACCCAGGGCAAGTTGAATTGTAACAATGCAATGTAACGATGTCTGGCTTGACATCGACAAGGCCGCTTGTAGGTTTTGAACCCATGACCTTCTCGCTGTGAGGCGACATTGCTAAACACCGCACCCCCCGTACCACCATTCAAACCAATTATCCGCTCAAAATCACATTTTTCTAAATGGTCTTAGGCCAAAAGGATAATTTCCTTAATGGGTTTCGGCTAATTTGACGGACGCGTATTAGCTAATAACAAGCCGGCTTAGCTAACTGGTGTCACTCAGTTACTGGCTTGTTAGCTGCTCAATTGAGATACTCTAGGTCAGTGATTCTCAACTGGTGGGTTGTGTCCCGTTTTTAGTGGGTCAGCCTTTGCCTGGGAAAATAAAAATTTGAATTAAAAAAAAAAAATTCATCCTGTGATTTTATTTTGAAGGGACTTTTTTAATGCAGCGGAGTGTCGGTTTTTTGCCGGCTCGTCCGTCCATGTTTTCAGCAGCGTGTGCCAGGTTGGGTCAAACCATTCTGACATGGGGGAGACATTGGGTTTTTAGGACAATTAAACACCCTGAATATGAAATCCAGCTTATGAACTTGATTTTGAATAAATTTGAGAAGTTGATAATGTTCCTCGATTTGGGTCGCGGCTTCTCATTAAGGGGTGATGGTGGGTCCCGGAGCCAGACTAGTTGAGAACCACTGCTCTAGGTTGTCCTTAACGACTTCCTTTGTGTTTTAAGCTATGACCGTCATCTTCAACAGTCAACTAGTATCGACGCTCCCCCCCCCCCCCCCCCCGTGTTGACACCCTTGGGGTTTGTTGCTGTCTCTGCCAGCTTCAGCAGTGAGTTAAGGGCCCATCTCGTCCATTAGTATGGCAGGAGGCCCATTCGGGTCGGGGGGTCCCTCAGGTCGCCCCAGGTCCCCGGCCATTCCCAAGGTAGCCTCTACCCGTAGATCCAACTGGCTACTGGACAGTGTCTGTCCCCCTGGATACTGTCATCGTGTTGTAATTTGTCCCTTTCCCTTCCTGACTAATGAGGCGGAGACTTATCTGCAGACCTGGACGAGGACCATTGTGGTTTGGTTCATCAATAACGCGAACAAAGGCCGTTATGGATAATGGAAGAAGACCCCGGCCCCATAGCGGACTCCTTGAGTTGGTTAATGGCTCTTCGTCTTGACACAAAGAGAAGTTGGTTGACGTTTGAGCGTTGCGGCCCCTCGGTGAGGATCGTTAGTCCGCGTCATCCTGACGAGTGGTGCCAGATGTTGGTGTAAACAAAGCGGCGGCGAAAGTGGTGGTCGTTTTTTGGCTCCTCGGCGTCAGCAGATGCCTCTTATCTGTCCACGGATTTATTTGACAGGTGAGTGTGCTGCATTATTTCCGTAGAGCTTCAAAGGTGGTCCATGTGAATTTATTAACCTCTTATCTCGGGCTTACCACACTGAATACATTATTCATAAGGAAACTTCCTTTAACCTTCTGATCCCGGGCCAGATGTTTTTCTTTTGGATTCGCCCCTCCAGCTAACATGAAGTTGCTCTTCTTCGGGGTAAACAACCAGCTTCCTGGATTTCTTTTGGGGGGGTGTTTAGTTCTTTCTGTGGAGGCGCGCAAATATTTGTACAGGGCAGTAAAAATCGATTGAGCAAACTTAAACACAACGCGAATCGAACGAGAGCAGCGCAAACAACGCTGTTGATTAAAAAGGAACATCTTGAGATGACAGCTCTCTGTCAGGGCTGGCGAGCGTCTTGATGTAGCATGACACGCAACATCTGGTCCCTCTTTAGCTGCGTGGGGGCGCCTGGCTGAGCCTCTCCTGCAGGCCGGGCCCTGCGCTTCACAGGGAGGACACTGGGGGGGGGGGGGGGAGGCAGGAGAGGAAGACAGAGGGCAGACCGGCAGACAGCGAGGAGGTTTTTTTAAAATTATTATTAAAGAACAGGGTTGAAGAGGTTTGAGGTGATTATCGGGGGATGTTTGGGTTCTGTTCTTATCGTCTACTCTGACCGTGAATCAACGGTTTAAAGAGATCCCACTGGTTTTCTTGTGTGTTCGTCCACTTAAGGTGTGTGTGTCTTTTAGCCAGAGCCTGACCCCGAGGCTCACATCAAGCCGTGTATTACATACTTTCAAGTGGAGGCTGTCGTAGGTGGTAAATGTGGACATTTGATGAATTCACCGCCAGGGTGGGGAAAGAAAACCAAGCGATCTTTAGTGTCCACATCAGTTTTATATCGTTTAAAAAAAAGCTGGTTAAAATTAGACACAGGATGTTTTCCTTCGTCTTTGATCTTTTTTAGGCAAGCGATGCCTTCTGCTGACATGCCATCACGGGCTGCTTTACTAAAATGGGAATTTCAGCTTCCGAGATGGTTTATTGATCGTATTTTAGGGTCCAAAAGAGTTAAAACTCTCCAGCATTTCTCAAGCAAATATACAAATCTTCCCACCCGTGGGATTACTGTCCCATAGGAACATTTGCTTAACTAACTATGTCAATATATGAAAGAAAATCTATTCCGATAAGTAAAACATCTTGTTTTGGAAAATGCTTTTGAAGCTCACGCTCAGCTGCACAGTAAACGGAGCAGGAAGAGGCTGATGGAGTAGGTGTGTGTGTGGGGGGGGGGATGAGAGGGTGTGGAGGCCCTGTGGCGTGCACAAGAGACGCTGGGAGGTGAAGAGTGGGAAAGGGGGGGGAAGGAGAGTTCAACGGGAATGAAAGACACAAGGCCTGGTGGCATTAGGGGAGAGAAGGGGGCGGGAAAGTTCACTATAGAGATGAAAAGGGTTTAGAGGTTAATGACAACCTACAGTCAGAGGCACAGGAGGTCAGGGCGGGAGAAGGATTTTCACAGCCTCCGGGATCACAGGAGAAGGTGCTGGGTCCTAATCCGCCTCGTTACGGTCAATGGAGATAATGGTGGCTGTTGTTCTCCCCGGCAAATCCCGTTTGAGTCACTGGTTCACTGTGTGTGTGAGCGTGCATGTGGTCAAACATGGTCGCCACTTATCCTCTCACTGATGAAGGTTGGAACATCTCATTGATTTCTGTTTAGGAGAGAAGTCCGTCCTCGTCGCAATCCGGGAACCAATTCTGTTTGTTCCCCCCCCCCCCCCCCCGAAACAGCTGACTCAGACTTAGTCACGTGACTTCTGCGATAGCACTCGGAGCAAGAGATAACCTCTGAAAAAGAGGCCGGTTTGCTTCAAGCTGGCAACGTCCGATTCAATGAATGCACACGGCTGCTGAGGGAAGAGCCGAGGAGGAGCTTGAATATTGTTCACATCGTCGTGGATTTCAAGGTTATGAGCGTCCAATCGGATTAACCGTTGCTGGATCCATATCATTTGTTTTTTGCCCCAACCTCCCCTCAATGAAAAGCTGCCATCAGGGTTGACGACTGTGTTTAGGCTCCTATGGTGATAATCCCTCTGTATCGCTTCAATAGCATTAAACTGCACATTATCCATTTTAAACACAGATGGGAAACAGATTATTCCGGAAAGGAAGGTGTCCAATAAACACCACCATAACCTCCACTCCCACTTCCGCATCATTTTCTACCCATTTTACGCGTGTCGTGCCCTCTCTTTTCCTCCCACACCTGTTACGAGCCGTTTCTCTCGGAATTCGACCTAAACAATAACCCGACTTTCCCGAGCAGGCGGCCATCTGGGAAGAAAAAAAAAAGCCAATTGGCTGTCGCTCCCTCCCCCCGCTTTGCTCTGTGAAGTGATGGTGCGGTTCCATTTGACAGGCTGGCGCTTCTTGTGTGATCGGACCGAACCAGGTAACGGGAAAACCCTTCTGATGTATCCAGTAGAGGTTTAGTGCCACAGGGGAAAGGGAACGCTGCAGAAAAACTGTTAATTTTAGGACTTTTGTAAGCTGAATGAAAGCAACGACAGGGTTGACAACTCTTTAAATGTCAAACATCCTTTTGAACAATATATTTAATATATAAATATGTCCGCGGCTGGCAATCTGCTGATTTATTGTTAACTTTGTCTTCAGCTTCGTAGCTCGTGACCTTCGCTGCGTGTGATTCCGTCACACTATTGTTTTTGCGATCTCACAACTCAAGTTTTATTAACACAAGACGTAAAACCGAGGGTTCATTGTTTGCTTCTGTCTGCCACTATCGGCTGGGTCATTCGGCGCGTCTCAAAACACGAGATCCTTTTCCTGCCAAAGAAGGTTACTCATTGTTTTAGCCCATGTGAAGGAACAGCTAAAATAGCATTTGATAACACTACCTGACCGAAAAACAATGAGCACGACTCCCTCCCCTTCATCCAGCCCAGAGAGCATTAATCTCCCCAGATGGACTCTTGGTACATTTTGACGGGAGGCGAATGAAAAACAGGGCTCCACTTGTGCGTCCTGGAGATGTCTATACGTAACAGCCGAACGCTCAAGAGGCTTTTGATCTTCTCCTATTCAGTTCTTTATCTTCTTGTTTCGCCGACGACAACCTTCTTCTTTTTCTTTTTTTTTTGTCGGACAGGAAAATGGTGCAGAATGAGAGGGAGGCTAAGCGTACGGCACTCTGTCATTTACAGCGAAGCCTCTTATTGCCTCGTGCTGACACACACACACACACACACAGCGAATAGGCCCAGGTGCAAAAGTAGAACAGATACACAAATATCCCCATGACCACATGCACACACATGCACAAAATACGCAGACACACGATAAGTGTGTGCTTGGTAGTTTTCATGCTATAAATACTCCACGGGTCGAGCCTTTCCCATTTTAGACGTGTGCAGCCTCCTGCTCACATAGAACACAAACCTACAAGATGTGAAATGTGTCTCCTAATAGAACACATCGTCAACTCCAAACGGGCCTTTTCACAGAGTCACGCCTTATCTATGTTCGGTTTAAAGAGTCATGTCACTTTTACGGTGGCTCGTTATTCTGTTTTAACCGTGACCATAAAACAGATGTTGCTTCAGATGTTGCTTTTGTTCCATTAAAGCAGTTTAAATGAGAACAAGCTCAGTCTTTTTTTTCAGTTATGATGTTTGTTTAAAACTTTAAAGCTGTCACGAACCCCGCATGGCCTGGTGCGTTCATGCACTGGCGCTGAAACAGCAGAACGATGTGTGTTTATTGACTAAGATCGTGTCAACTTATAATAATAGAATGTTTATAGTATTCAATAATATGAGGTGAGCTCCACATTGCAGTAACTCCCTCCAGCTTTTAAAAAAAAAGGCAGAATCTTAGCTGAGCTTTAGGGAGCGACGTCCTTCCTGCCATCTGGTTTCTGTGTCTTTCCCCTGGAGAATAACACGTCCAACTAAAACCAACACTTTTTTCTGTCTGTGTCTCCCAGGAGTCTGCAGGGGTGAGTCGAGGACAAGGACTAGATCTGCATCTGCCCCATCTGTCCATCAACGGACCAAGTGGCCTCGGTGCCGGGCCGCCACTCGGGTCACCTCGGGCGCGACGGGCGCCAAACAATAAAAGATCTTGACCCCAGGCGTCCCTCGGGCTACCTGCGCAAAGCAAATATTTGAGGCCACGATATCTAATTTCTCCAGGCTGCCGTCACTGGAACAGTGAAGGGTGTCGTTGGGAAAGAGAAGGAGAAAAGAAGAAAAAGTGCGTGGGGGGTGGGGGGGTGGAAGTAACTTTTTCAAAGTGCACCCTTGCCTGCTATTTCTGCTGCGGTGTGGGCAGGGAGCGTCCCGTTTGGGAGGGCTCGAAGGCTGACAGAAAAAGGACTTCCCTGTGCCCTGCCCGCCCATCCACATGCCTGTGTAAATACTGGATAGAGATATCAATTTGTCTGAGCTCAGCAAGCAGACTGTAAGCTAAGAGGTTACAACAAACGTGGACTTGGTGGTCCCCTGAATTTCCACCCATCTAATACTTGAGAACTTTTTTGAACCCTGGAAAGAAGTTTCAACCCTTGAAAACCTTTTGCAAACTGCCAACAACTGCTTTCCGGGGGGGGGTGGGGGGGCTGCAGTTTTGATGTCTTTCCCAGCTCAATAAACCAACATGAAGCCCCTGACGCCAGCTGGGTCCCCGTCTCCTCTGAGGCTCCTCAACAAGGGTCCGGACTACCTGCGCAGACAGATAGACGGCGGGGGCCACGGCCGCTCAATCAGCGCCGTGGAGAGGCTCGAGGCGGACAAAGCCAAATATGTCAAGAGCCAGCAGGTGATCAACGCCAAGCAGGAGCCCGCGCTGGTGCCATGCGCCACCCCTCCGCCGCAGCGAGCCGCATCCGTCCCCGGGAGCCCGGCGCCTCGCCTCGCCCCGCGGCGCTCGTCCAACGCCGCCTTCTCCACGCTCTCCGGCTCGTTCGCCTCGAGGGACGAGAATGAAAACTACGACTCGAGGAAAGAGAACAGACGGACGTCCGTGGACGTCGAGGCGCACAACAGGAGCAATGCGAGCAACGTGCTGCGCCCCGACCCCAGGACGCCCGGCAACAACTCTTTGGTGGCGCCGCACAGCGCCCCCGTCCTCAGGAGAAGCACGGGGAAGCGCATGCTGAGGCCCGACTCCCTCCTGATCTACCGACAGAAGAAAGAGTGCAAGAGTCCCAACGGCGCCGCGGCGGGAGAGAACAACAACGCGGAAGTGAGGGGCTACAGTTTTGTCCGCCGCCTCTTCCAGGGCTCCACGAGGGAGAAGGGAAGCGGAGGCGAGGGCAGAATCCAGAAGATGGTGATCGGGGAGGAGAGAGCGCCATTGCGGGATGGAGACTCCCGAATGTCTTGGACGAACGAGAAAGACGCCGCGGACGGCGGACCGGGAAGCAGGAGGTCGAGCAAAACCGATCACGAGCGCAGCCCGGGGTCCGCCCCCAGCCCCGGGTTCGGCTCCACGCCGGAACGGACCGAGAACGGAAGCAACGGCGAGGGAATCTCCGGTGGCGGACGCTCGTTTCACCGCGACGACGAAAACGACCCGTGGAGGCGGGCTTCCCCCCCACCGGCACCCAGGCGGAGCCCCGGGGCGCTGCGGCGCTCCAAGTCGGACCTGCGCCTGCGCTGCTCGGCGGCGTTATCGGAGCAGGAGCTCTTCTTCGCCTTCTGCGGCCTGGACGTGGACATGGTGGATCGCCTGGGTCGAACGAACTTCCTCTCGGGGGCCAGCTCCATGGGCACGCTCTCGCTGGCCCTGCGCAGCGTGGACGGGGACGACCGCTCGGAGCCCAGCGAGTTCTCGCAGCACTCGGGAGACGGGCTGTTCCAGGAGGAGCTGGCCGAGCAGCCGCCCGCCGGCGTGTCGATCATCGAGAGGAACGCCCGCGTCATCAAGTGGCTGTACGGGTGCAGGAACGCCGCCCGAGAGGGACCCAAAGAGTCGACCGTTTGACCGCGGGACGAGGAACCGTGTGCCGTGGAGTGCAGGGTCAGGGTTAGGGTTCGAGAGCGCCCTCTCGACCAAAACAAGCGGATGTTACCTGATAAAGACCTTTACTCTTCGTGTGGAACTCTTCCGTTGAGGTGCACTTTGGACAAAAGGCTCAAGAATTGAATCTTCATTGAATATCCCTAGAATTTCAAAAGCACCACTATGGGCTGTGATTCCCAAGGAAGTTGGGGGTTTTTCCACGCAGTGACATATGATATTTCTTTATATTTCACTGTCAGCTTCAGACACTCCTCTCTGCACGTAGGGTTGGCACTTCACGGCACATGACTCCCTCTTGTCTCCAGCGCGCCCAAACTCCAAAGAGACCGTTACTTTGAACGGCAGGACAACAGCTTCTAGGTTATGTTGTATTTATAGATGTATTGTTCGGGTATATAGACCGGCCCTACTGGTGAATGGAACCAAACCCCCCACCCCAATGTTTTATTGTGTGTGTGAGTGTGTGCGTGCGTGCGTATAGTAGACGTTGTTGTCCTCTTCAATTTGTTGCTCCTTTTCAGTTATTGACCGAATCTGATCTGAAACCAGTCAAGTGACCACCTACGAGGCACATAAGTGTATGTTCGTCATGACACAGTGGACACAGTTAGTGGACCAACACTTGACTAAATTAAAATGGAAAACCACTAAGATATGTTTTTTTTTTTTCTGAACTGGAAAACTGTGGCGTGAGTGTGGAGTGAACCGTGAGTACCTCATTCGGATCTGTCCCAGTTTTGTGTTGCCATTTTCTTGTTGTTGTTACTCCTTTAACGCAGGCGTTGGAATAAACATTAGGCGCCCCTGTGGGGCTGTTAATGCACTGAGCTGGACAGAGAGAGGGGGGAGTGAACGATGTTAAAACACTGAGCTGGATTCAAAGACGAGCAGCCACGCCGGGCCAGTCAGTTTTCTTTTTTTCATTGATTCTCACAGAGAGTATATCCAATAATCCCTCGTGACACAAGCATTGATTACCACGGCTATTGCTTCACATATGTTCAGTGCAAAGAACGAGCACAGGGGGACAACTTAAAAGTCACAAAACAAGCATGATACGTTTACCTCCAACAGGTGAAGGTTGATCAACCGTCTGAAGGTTTTCAGGATGTCACTCGACCGTCTTTCAGATCCATCGCAGGCCGTCTCCGATCAAAAGGAGCCTTCTTTCCCCGATAGCCACAGATCCTACCTCACTTCATCCTTCAGCGATTCTCACTTTGTCTCCATGAAAGGATGCCAGGGAAATATGAACAGGGGGCGTGCAGAGGTATGCAGAGGTTAGACTGAGAGGTATTCTGGGGGGGACAATTTCTGTGTATGTACGTGTGATCAATTACCACAATTAAAATACTTGCATCTTTAATGTGATTTATGTTCTGTATTCGTCATCAGCATGGCACACTCCTGAGATCCCTTCAACCTGAATTTTTCTTTTTTTGTTCTCTTATTATTTAAAATCATTTGGTTGCATGTTTACAAAGTGGCTCTGTGAAATTCTGAATCTCTTTATTTTATTTGATACATATGAGAGATTTAGTTTTAGTATTCCAAAGAGTTTTGTGTATAATGTACACAGCAAATAAACACAAATAATGAAGTAAAAGTCTGCAGGTAATATCTTTGTTGTCTTTCTTGCGTTTTTTGAGAGATCTGCGTAGGAATTTGGCACATTGCTAAATACAAAAAGCAGAAAGGAAAAGCAGCGAGTGTTGCTCTTTAATCTTCTCGGGAGTAATGGTGGGCTGAGTCAGTGTTGTGACGCTCGTCTGGTCCTTGACTCCTCGTGGCCTCCCTCCACCACCTCGCGTCTCATTTTTCACATTATCTCAAGTGGCTACGCGCTAATCCTTTTAGCATTCCCCGAACGGTTTGCTCCTGAGTGAGAGCTGCAACAGGTTGTGCTTGCAGACAAGAAGGCCTCTGTGTGGCCCCCGATGCTGTGTCTACGCCGTCAGAGAGAGAGCCAACACCCCCCCCCCCCCCCCCCCCCCCAACCGTCTGCAGACTCTTCCTGACACTCTTTGTCTCTTCTTTCCTTCTTAGACGCGCTGACTACGCTCCGGTTTCTTTTTGTAGAGGTTCGTCCTTTTATCGTCTAGGAAACTGCTGACCTTGGATTTTTTTTTTTTGCTTAGAAGATTCAACATTTTGGACTTATTAATGCTGTTCTCTGTTTGTAGCATTGAGCTAGAGCTATAGGCAATGCCAAGGACAAAGAAGACAGTTAAACTACCAGTCAGCCTGTGTTCGTCGATAAATTACTACTGCGCCCGATTTCCCGTCAAAAAACCCACAACTTGTCGTATTAAGATCTGTGTTTGTGTCCAGATAAATTAAGAAAGTTATTGTTTGTTCATTGTGGAGTTTTGGAGGTGAACGGCACATTTTCATTCCTCGAGAGCCAGGTTAGCGGTTTCCATCATTGCTAAGCTATGCTAAATGCAGACTTGCAGGTTTTAAAATGCGTTAAAGCGTGGTTTGAGGATACAATCGTCCGACACATTCCCGGGACTCCGTTTTTGCAGACACCGAGCAAAAGTGCGCTCGCTGGTTTGTTTCTTCAGATAACTCTAAAGTAGGCCTACTTAAGTCTCTTAACAGCAACACTTGGGGCGGGACCGACCTCCAGAAATACCCACACGTCTGATTTATCCATCCCTCACTTCCCTTTCCCCAATTTCTGTCTTTCCCACAGCAGGAGAAAACAATAGCCCTCCTGTGTCACTCCGACCGGAGGGTCCTACTGTGACATCCTGTTTTGGGTTCAGAGGACAAGGTTTCAAAATGTGGTTGTGTTTTAGTGTTCGGCCTTACTTCCGCCAGTAACATGGAGGACATCTCTGATTCTAATATTACGGGGATGTTGTTTCTTTGTAGCTAGTCGCAGACGGCGTAGGCTCACCTGAGTTTCATCGCGCTCGCAGAAGGTGGCTGGTTTGCAGAGGGGATGGCGAGCTGGCTCCGGGCTTTGATGCCTGCTGACGGGGTTTTTCCACTCACAGAAGAAGAAAAAAAAACATCACCGCAGGGGGTCTAAAGCGGTGGTTCTCAACTGGTCTGGCTCCGGGACCCACCATCACCCCTTAATGAGAAGCCGCGACCCATATCGAGGAACATTGGACATGGACGACACCGGCAAAAAAACGTCCCTAAAAAAGTCCCTTCAAAATAAAATCACAGGATGAATTTTTTGGTGATTTTTTTTTTTTAATTCAAATTTTTATTTTCCCATGCAGAGACCCACCAGTTGAGAATCACTGGTCTAAAGGACTCCTGCATTACACTTATGACCAATAGCAAAGTTCTGAGCGAATAATGACATCACACACTGATGTGCATCTCTCTAGCTTGTGATTTCACAAGTTGCCACAACCAGACTTTTTCAGTGTCACAATGCAGAGGCCGACGTAAAATGACCTTCTTCTGGCCTGGAAACCTCCCGTCCAGCTGTTGGGAAGCAACTCTGGTCCAACGCCGTCACGTTGCGTCCGAGCGGCTTCACGCTGTGGCGCATTTGTAGCTCGGATTTTCTTGTTTTTTCTTCTTCCTTCTGAGCCATGAGATGCAATAATGTGTGTCAGGGTTAGCATGGCTTGTGAAGTGTGTCAAATCTGGCCTAGTTCTTCTGCGCCAGCAGCTTCGGCAGACTGTGGATGTGTCCGCTCGAGAGGAGCCGGGTCCATGAGTCACGGAGAGAGAGAGAGAGAGAGAGAGAGAGAGAGGCTTAACACACAGAAGTAGCATAAAAGTCTGTATGATCAGTGAGGTGTGGAAGAGTTCACGTCATGTAGTCCCCAAACACTCGGAGATTGAAGTGTACTCAAAGGTGAACAGGGTTCTTGTGTGTGCATCAAAGGGCAACCTGAAATACTAACAGAAACCGGGCCGAGTCACGGCTGGAAATACGCAAGAACGTTGCGGGGCGCAAATCAAGTACGGAAGGATTTGCATTTGTTTAACTGTGCAGGATGAATCCCTCTCAATCATCACGTATGAGCAGCTGGAAGTGTGCAGGTGTCCTCAGGTCACAGCCTCTTCCACAAGAAGAGAGAGCCCTCAACACAAGAATAGAAAAGCACAAGAATAATGAAAATCTTGATTAATCAATTGTCAAATTCCACTCCAAAGTTCCGCATCAAGCTGTTGAATAAATGTGTTTTTAATCTGCATTGTTTGAACATTTAAACGACTTTCCTGGTATTTTCTGGTCTCTGGAACTTGAGAGGCGGTGATGAATCAAGAAGGTAACGGGGCACATGGAATTTTTGATTCGATTTGAGGCTAAAATAAACCCCTCAGGAGCGAGTCCAGGGAATGACTGGAATGATCCAAAGCAGCAGCGCATCGTATCAGACGTCCAACAGCTGGCTGACATGTGGCGATGCAAACCTCCCGGAGAATAACCGTGTTGTACCTGCTTATTATCCCGACACACCACAAAACAATTTCAGCTGCCCCCCCCCCCTCCTCTAAATGGCTGAAATCCTAAACCGACGTTGGCAGGAGGTGCTGGGGAAATGTGCTTTTGGTGCACCTCCACCTCCGTAACGAAAGCCCTCCCCGAGTGGAGGTATCCTTCGGCTGCGTGGGGTCATAAATCAGAGGAGTGGCCCTTTTCATTCCCCTCTCCTCTCATGCGTGACTAGGGGGGGTCGGGGGGCCTCGGGCCTGTAGGAAACCTGACCAGGAGCCACAGACCCTCTTCAAATAACCACGTGACGTCAGAACAAGCAGGCGGGCGGGGGGGCTAAAGAGGTCGGTTCCCCCTGCATGGAGGACACGGGCCGACTGCAGCTGAACCAAAAGTAAATATTGATGATGATCATCCACATATTGACAGATTCCTAGTCCAGCTGTTATGTCACATAGCTCACGTTAATCATTGCTGCCTCGCTGGAATTAATGAAGTAATAAAGAGACCCGGTTGTCGTCCCACCGGATTGACGGCGAGTCAAAAAGTCGCCTCCTCATCCCTGGTGCGATAATCCCAGTCGCTAACTGCGGAGCTGATCGCTGACAGGATGCATTACTTACTTCTGGGAACCAGGATTTAGTCGTCAGGTATTTAAATACCTAAGCTGTCCTAGATGTTCTTTCAGCTACGGTCATGTTCTTTCATTGTGTAGTGTTGTGTTCTCTGAAGTTTGGAACAGGAAAGCGTCTTATTGTGTGGAATTATTAACTACGAGGCCAGTCCTGTGTTTGAATGAGCATAACCATGAAAACAGCATGCAAAGTCCAGTAGGTTTGCCTGCAACAGTAACATCACATTGTACAATATTATGTCTATTTGAACCCAATAATACAGTTAACTGTGCAGCACTGTTCTTCTGCATTTATCATTCATTACTTGTCCCGGCTGAGAAACGTATCATTAACGAACGCTCCACCTTTCGTGGCATCCACCACTGTGCAGGAAGCTGTTAATGATGAATCTCCTGGTGGTGACGAGTCCAGCGTTTTTGCACCGTTTGGGTCGGAGGCCGCGTGGTCCGGAGTTCAGCCGCTCCGTACAAACGATCCTCCCCGTTTGCTTTCACCTGCCAGGAGTGCAGATAAGCAGGGTTTATGAGAGGGGAGGAGAACATTTCTGGTATATTTAAACAATATCTGGGGTTGGCGTAGCGCCGTGCTTACTCCTTCCCATTCGGGGGGGGTGGGGGGTGGAGAAGAATTCGACACACAAGCTAGCAAAGTTTAAACGTCCCTTTGAGAGCAGAAAAGGCAGTAAGCAGGTTTATAATAAAACTACAGACATTCAATTTCAAGCTTCAGTTTTCCCTCCTTCTTTAGCTGTTGAGTTCTGCTGTGCTTCCTTCAGCATTTGAGGCCCCCACTGTGGTGACAAAGCAGCTCAATCTCATGGCCGGATCTATATACCCACTCCGGTGTGGACCAAGCAAACATCAGGTCGACAGCTGGCGGCGCCCCCCCCCCCGGCCCCCCCGACTGTAAACACGGCAACGTTCATCCACACCTCTGATCCCTCGACTCCGTCCAGAGGTCACACAACCCGACCTCCTGCACGCCGTCTCACGCCGTTGGTGGAGTCCGTCGACGTGCCTTCGCTCTCGGGTCTCCGTGTTTCCACCGAGCGTCTCCGTGGGGGGGAGGGGGGGGGGGGGGGGGGGGGGGGCACACGTTCACGACGTGGCCCCCCCCCGGCGGCAGCCTCTTCCTTGTTTAGACGGCTGCTTTGATGCGTAACATGAGCAGGAGGGAGGGGGGGGAGGGAGGGGGGGGGAACCACGCAGTGATCTCACGGTCATGTGACGCAGGTACGTATATTTCACAATCCCAATGTTTTTTCAGCTACAGTCTCTACACAGACTTCCAGTGGCAGACACGGAGAGACAGGCCCGCAGAGTAAATCACCGACTGTCTCCGTGTCCCCACCCCACCCCCCCACCCCCCAGGTGACCCCCGGCTCAACCCCCGGCTCCCCTTTGTTCCTGCAGACGAGCTGCTTTTAAAGCTGGAGCATGTGAAGGATCATACATGTGCTCTTCATGTTTTCAGATGATGATGAGATGGTGCTGGGATTGGACCGCTGAGTCGTCTTTTTCCTCATTATCCGCTTTTTACCAAACCGCTGATGCGACATCTTAGAAACAAGACTTTGTCCTTCTCATATGACAAACGATCGGCAGCGTCGTTGACGTGGAAAAAAAGGCGAGGAATATTAAATGCATTTCAGAAAGGCAACTATGAACCGTGCTGATCACGACCGACAGATGAGACGCTCAAAAAAACAAATTACGGGTCAGCAAATTGCACGCCAGCTTCCTTTTGACCCGGCAGACGCGGGGTCTAACGTGGTCTAATGCTGCCTGTTTCCTCTAATTACATTCTTCAGTCCATCAGCGTGACTTACTGCCAACATCCTGAATTAAAGTGCAAAGTCCAGAGAGGAATGCGCCTCCGTGGGTAATGTAGAGACTAAGAAGTTCCCCTTTTTTTGGGATGTATTATTCGGCGTCAAGAGGTTAAAGACAACTATGCCGCTCTGCGTGGTACCTCTATGAAGATGCAAAGCGTTAACACTGAATCATAGTGAAGTCCAAACAAGCAAAAGAAATAAAGAAAATGCTCCTCTTTGTTTAAGTCCCACCTCCCACTATCCGACTGTACTGTTCTGCTTTGGAAGCGTGACCGCGTGTCATTGCGATGCGTTTGGACCGCTTACTTCATTCAGTTGTTTTCTTCCCACTGCTCACGGTCGGCCTTCAGTCCCACGACAGCTCTGCCCCCCCCCCCCCCCCACCCCCCCGACCCCCCGACCCTTCTGTCACACCACAGGCCTCCGCGTCGGGAGGAGAAGGCAGCAGATCGAGCAGCCGAAGGAGAGACGGAGTTGTAATGACACCCTGGTGACAGGCCCGAGGAGAGGGGGGGGGGGGGGGAAGGGGGGGGGGGGACGCAGAGCAGAAGGGTGTAAGGCGAGCCACTGGAGCAGCTTTGAATAGATCCGTCGCTCTCCGTCCCTGCACCTTGATAGATCAAATTAAAAAAGTGTTAAGAACTGTTAAGGGCTCCCTATGCTTAAAACAAAAGAGTGACCTTCGACCACCGAAATCTGATGGAAGTTTTTTCCCAAATTTGAAGAAATTCCCTCCAGTTGGTTGGATCTTAACTGGCCTTCTGGGTGTCTCGCTGCAGTGGGTCTGTTCTCACGGTGAGCTCCGTGTGTGTGTGTGTGTTTAGGCTTAGAGGCTGTAGCTGCAGGTCGGGGTGGGGGGGGAGGGGGGGGGGGGGGGAGAGAAGGCAAAGAACAATGACCCTAAACAGCTGTAGCAACAGTGTGTGTAGCCTGACAGAGACCACGTGGAAGGCAGAAGAATCGATCGGCATTCCAGCAACCCGCAGCGGCCCAAATATACACCGGAAAGATTTCACACGCACGCACGCCCTTTAATTACGGCGAGCGGCTCACGGGCCCCCGCAGCGCCGCTTCGGGAAGCCGTGCGACTCTTGAAGGGACTGAAACCCGTCTGCTGGCACATCGCTCCCTCAAAAATAACTCCACAAACTGTAATTTCAGGAGTCACAAACGTCTCAGCTGCTCAGTTGCCTTCTCTGTGTCGCGCGTGGAAAAATACCAAAAGCTCATGTTCTGCAGCTCTCAACCCCCCCCACCCCCACTCCATTGTGTGGAAGTGATCAATACAACCGAACAGACACTAAAATGAACGTGGCCTGAAAAAGGGTATTGACTTGTGGCGACGGGACGATCCGAAAAAGAAAAAAAAATCAATCTATTTACAGCAGACAGAGACGGACGGACCTGCATGTGGAGACGGCTGATCAGATTTCAGCAGAGATGAATGATGGGCTGACTGCGCGCGCGTGTGTGTGTGTGTGTGTGTGTGTGTGTGTGTGTGTGTGTGTGTGTGTGTGTGTGTGTGTGTGTGTGCGTGTGTGTGTGTTTTGGTGGGTTGCGGTGAGGCCAGAGGCGGTGACTTAGCAGAGAGATTAGATGTAGGAGCCCGGTTTGATTTTCAAAGGGGGGGGGGGGGGGGGGATCCCAAATCCGTTGCTAAAGAGCCATGAGATAGATGGATCCTGTGAGAAGCTCCTTAGCGCGAGGTGAGGGTCTTTGAATAATTCACCTGCCTGAAACGTTACAAAACCTTCCGGGGTCTCACCTTTTCAAAAAGCAAAAAAAAGTAAAAAATTACTGGTAATTTCTGGCGTGTTTTAAGCTCAGTTTTGGGATTAATCATCGCATTTGACAGAGTTAAGTGACAAGCGCCTCATTCAATTCAAAAGCCAAACCAAGCCGGAACGCGAACGGGGGGACTCAGGCGTCATCTAGCGAGGATTAACAAAGGTTACAGGACCGATTCATAACAAGCCGGGTAGAGATTAAAGACTTTGAAAACACACACATCAAGTAGCCGCCTGGTTATCTGTGCAGACGCTGGAGATTAACGGGGACGACCGCTCTGGCTCCGTGTTTGTTTGGGGTCCCTCCTGCTCGGGGGCTGATAAAACCATCACTGGCGTTGTCTGGTGCAAAGTCGCAGCTAATCTCCGACACCCCCTGTGGTTGAAAACGTGACCCACCCCCACCCCCACCGTGCAGCCGCCGCAGCGATGGCGAGTCCGAGCTGTCAAGTGTGAACATCCTCCTGGGACGTCAGTTCTATGACTGTAAACAAGGGGAGGAGCCTGCGTTTGGACTACTTTCATTAAGGTGTGGTCTCAAGGTCTGCAACAAATACTGGTTTTACACCACAGACGCCTTTGGTGGCATGAAGCCTCGTGGGCCTTTGTCCCGTTGAATCACCGAATTCACTCCAACAAACACGTCATTTCACCATCCAACACAAACAGAGTTTGAGCTCTGAAGGGATTTTTACAACGTGGTCAGACGCCGAAGGTCAAACTCACTTGATCACTTGGGACGTCTGTCCCTCAGGGTCCCGCAGTTTCAAACGGGTCGATTTGGACTTGCACACTTTGAGTCAGTGGAATAGAGGTGGTCTAACTTAGTAAAACTTTAGGAGTCATCTGCCTCCAGCATGACGGGCCTTTAACGTGCTGCCGGGCGAGAGGAGAAGAAACACGAGGACGCGAGAGCTCGTCCGTATTTCTTTCCGTTTGTTTATACACATTTTTTTCGTGTGTACATTCCACAGGCGAGTTGCCACATTCTTGCCCCCCCCCCCCCCGCAGCAGGTGTGGCAGTTTGAAGGTGAGTTGGAACCCTCAGACGGTCCCGGTTGGTGGGCACGTCTCGGCGGTGCGTGAGTCAGCCGTCTCGCCCGAGGGGCCCCCAGACACGTCCCCCGTCTGTCTGCCAGGGCGTCTCACGTCACACTGCCTTGGCTGCAAGGCCCACTTTTCCACACCTTGTGTGGGGACCTCCTCGCCGGCTGCACTTCTGATCTCAGAGTTTACAAGAAAGGGGGGGGGGGGGGGTGCAGACGGCGTGCAGGAGGTCGGGTTGGATGTGAGAGACGAGGCGACGACTGGTTTTACACCTGTTTGAAGAGACAGACGATACCCGACAGTTTGGGGGGGGGGACAATAAGAATAATAATTGATGGACTGTATTTCATCCTATCCCTGTTGCACCTCTTTACTTTCTATTTACAACAATTGACCATTTAGCACGTAAGAAGCTTGTCCACTAAAAAGCTGCTTCTGAAGACATGTCCACTAAGAAGCTGCTTCTGAAGACATGTCCACTAAGAAGCTGCTTCTGAAGACATGTCCACAAAGAAGCCGCTTCTGAAGACATGTCCACTAAGAAGCTGCTTCTGAAGATATGTCCACTAAGAAGCTGCTTCTGAAGACATGTCCACAAAGAAGCCGCTTCTGAAGACATGTCCACTAAGAAGCCGCTTCTGAAGACATGTCCACTAAGTAGCTGCTTCCAGAGGTGGGATCAAGTCACTGTTAGGCAAGTCACAAGCAAGTCTCAAGTCATTGCCCTCGAGTCCCGAGTCAAGTCGAGTCAAAGACGAAGCAAGTCCCAAGTCGAGTCACAAGTCACAACTAACAAGTCTCAAGTCGAGTCACAAGTCGTACCATTTTAGTTTCGAGTCATTTCGAGTCCTTTTATTATAGTGGGGACGGGGAACCCTGGGTGATGGTGCGTTGCCTCACAGACCTAGACTACGAAGGGAAGGGTAATGGTGGATCGACTGTGACTGTGTTATAGTACTGTAACGCTCACCCCAATGCTGCAGCGTAAATAAGGAGGCGATGACTGGCTTGCAACTCCGCTGCATTTATTTATATAAAACAACTCAACTTCGGTCACTGTTGGCCGTCACCACGCCGAACGAACACTTCCGCATACACGGCCCCCCAAAACTCGGGTTGTCTCGCGTAACTACAGCTGGTAACGGAGCATAACGTGAACACATGCAACATCTGCATAACTGATTAACTAATAACTTTAACTCAGCTCATTACACTACTTTAAAACGGCCGTTGACATAATGTTGGCGAGGATTTCCATCGGAGTCTGAATCCGGGTTCAAAAATCCTGATTTTTGTAACCATGAACGAGCTGTCTCGTTGATACGGTCAAATGGACTGCAGTGATTGGATGTTGTTCAGGCAGCGCGCGCTCTCTGCATACAGGTGGCGCACATTTTTTTGACAGATGCAGATAAACAGAGCGGCGCGGCCGTGTGAAAATGTTTTCCCCCAGTTTTCATGGGAAGTAGCAAGTCTTCTCGAGTCAAAAGGCTCGAGTCCAAGTCAAGTCACGAGTCATCGGTATTCAAGTCCAAGTCGAGTTGCAAGTCTTTGTACGTTTTGTCGAGTCGAGTCTCAAGTCATCAAATTCATGACTCGAGTCTGACTCGAGTCCAAGTCACATGACTCGAGTCCACACCTCTGGCTGCTTCTGAAGACAAGAAGGTGCTTCTTAGTGGACACCACCCGGACAAGTCTAATCTGCTTTTGTTGAAACGCATTTTCCTCCTGGGCATTTTCTACGGCCTCTCAGACAGGAACTGAGCGTGCTGTATGAATTCATCATGGTGGGAGGGGGGGGGGGGGGGATGTGTTCTGAGTCAAAGCGAGACTGACAACTGGGGCGAAACCACCGAGACTCACTGAGCGCCACCGAATGCACGGTGACGGCCCTGAAATGTGACGGACACTCGAAGCACACGAGAATAATGGAGGCTGGTTGGCTAAAAATAGAAGAAGAAGAAGAAGAAGAAGAAAACGCAAGTTCGACCTTTGGCTGCGTTTGCTCACGTAATCTTTGTCTTTTCATCAGGGCGTGCTGTCACATTAAAATGGAAATGTCAACAAAGGCCCCTAAATCGAAAAGGAAACAGCGCCGTATCTGAGGAAACGAGGCGCAGGAGGAGAGGAAATGGGAGCAGACGAGGAAACAAAGGGAAATGAAAGGAGGTGAAGGGAAAGACATGAGAACACATTTTCACCTCCATCATCAAGGGCTTTATTTATTCAGTATGTGACAAGAAGACGGGCAGTTTCTTACAAAGTAGCAAATAAAGGAGACGAGTTTGACCTCCTGAAGGTAAAGGGCGCCTCCTGCTGGTCATATTCAAATCATGCTGTGGAGCTTATGCATTTAAATATGACAAGAATCTGATATAAAGGTCCAATTGTTGGAGAAAAAAAAGGGAAAACCAAAAGGAAATTATTAGAAAATAATATGATTTACTCATTATGCTTTTTGTGGCTCATAATAAACTTTAAATGTAAAGAAGCAAAGCAAAAGCATTAGCAATAAAACCCTTAAAATGTCTGATGGGATGATGCTTGTTAGTTGCTTTAAACTAGTTTATTATTGTTTTGTTATAAGTCTACTCTGGAGGTGATTAGTGTTAAAGTGTCGAAAGAAATAAAGAAAACTTTATTCACTCATTCGCACCTTGTCACACCTCTTACTGCAGTAGTCTTTTATTTAATTTTTTAGCATTCCAGGACAAAAAAAGACAACAGATTAAAACATATTACAAGAGAAACAAACAAAAATCGGAGATAACATCTAAAGCCGTATTCTTTCATGTTAAAAAGTCACACTTTGCACGGCCTCTCAATCAGAAAACGTGAGTCAGTTATGTCACTGTGTCTCAGTTATCTCACCACACACACATCCACGTTTCACACATATAGTTGTGCAGCACGTTGCATCTCCCTGATGTCCGAGGAGGGAAAAAAGTGTTTTGTAAATATACTAAATTATGCAATAGCTACATATGGCTCTGCCTAATCTGTCTGCACTCTGCACAGGTTAAGTGAGATAATCCTCAACTAATCCAGTTATCACTGCCTTTAATCTCTTGATCCGGTTTTTACTAAACCACAGGTTGGATCAAGTTTGTATGAAAGGCCCCTTTGAGTGGTTTAAAAAAGCACTTTTGGGAAAATAGACATCACCACGAAACCCCTCCCCCCCCCCCCCAAAAAAGAGCAGTATTACCTGTAGTTACCTGAGCCATGATGATGTCATGTGCTGCACCTAAAGGTGAGTCCTTTCAAGTTATTACAGAGGTCCCGTTTGTGAAGTAAACTCAAGTTGTTCTATACTAGAAGTATCGGTATTGAACACGATATATTTCGCGTGTGTTCTCTGGGCTAAAGTAAAGGATGAAAAGGGGACGTAGCCCTACGGGTTTGTTTACAGGACGTCCTGTGTTCGCTATTAGCCGACTCCTAACCTCCTTTGTCTGCCCTCTTCCTCACATTGTCTATGCTCCTTCGTCGCGAGCGGCTAGTTGCTCTTCGTCTTCAGCTCTGCCAGCTTGCTGGTGACAAAGTTCCACTTGAAGGACGCCTCCTCGCTCCCTCCTCCCAGAGAGACATATTTGGAGAAGCTGTTGTTGCTGCTGCTCCGTCCTCCTCCTCCTCCTCTTCCTCCTCCTCCTCCTCCTTCACTCTCCTCATCCTGAGTGATCTGCCCCCCCTGGCTCTCCTCCCCTCCCGCCTCGGCCCCCCCCTCCTCCCCCTGAACCTCTGCGGCCTCGCTGGCCGCAGCAGCCGCAGCGGCAGCCTCCGCCTGCTTCTTGGCCGCCCAGTTGGCCGCAAAGCTATCCCAGAATGCCGTGCGCCTGGCGGGGCGAGGGGGCTCCTCCGGCTGTATCGCAAGTGGACTGAGGATTTGGGAGAAAGTAGTGAATGAAGTTTGTGTTTTGGGGAAAT
The DNA here is from genome assembly GCF_949316345.1 of Pungitius pungitius. Taxonomy (NCBI): domain Eukaryota; kingdom Metazoa; phylum Chordata; class Actinopteri; order Perciformes; family Gasterosteidae; genus Pungitius; species Pungitius pungitius. The sequence continues at coordinate 16,941,599 of NC_084910.1, forward strand.
ACACAAATTGACCTTTTTGTTGAGTGAGAGAGCCAGTTAGCTTAGCTTAGCTTAGCATGAAGACGGCAAACTGGGTGAAACAGCTAGCCCAGCTTCGTTCAAAGTAGCACATTTTGAGGAGTTGAAAAGGTGATATTTGTGGTTTTAGTGAGATTTTGTTACAGATGCTGATATCTACACAAATACTCAACAAACCAGCGATATTTTTACGTCACAAACCCCACAGACGGGATGCGTCTGTGGGAAAGAGAAAGATCACACTCACTGGTCTGCGACTGGCGGGCTCTCGGTGTCCTCCAGAAGCTGGTGTTCATCCTCCTTGTTGAAGAGAGATGATAGCCTGTTCCAGCTTTTAGTCCCGGCCCCCTGCATCTGGACACACAACCCACCAAAACGCGTGGGGTCAAAGGTCAAAGCAGGTAAACACTTGACACACTCGGTCTTCAGATGCTTGAGAGGAAGACTCTTTTTAAAATGACATTTACACCAACTTATTGTGATATTTGTAAAATACAACAAACGTAACAAATATGTACATTTAACAGTTAGAGGATTCTAAACTTTATCCATTTACGCACTTTCTTGGCCAGCTGGGACACAGCGTTCGGCCCCTCGTCCTCCTGCACGGGACTCACATCGTTCTGCACCTCTGCGGCCTGCACAGAGAGGACAAAAGAAGACACAATGGACGTTCACACAGCAACGTCCCGATGCACGGGATGAGTGCACCACCCCCCCTCCCTAGTGCAGCGTGTGGATACCACGACCCGCAGAAGAAAAAAAAAAACACATCATCGCAGACACCCTGGCCGTCTCGTGTTTCACAAGTGAGGAATTGTGACTCAAATAGCGGCTCTGCACACCCCTCCCAATGGAAACTATCTGGACACACCCCCCCCCCCCCCCCACCCCACCCCATGTGTCAGTTGGTGGAATGCCAACTAATCCGTGTTCAGGATCCGGTTTCTGAGCCCGTCCACAGATCTGGGTTCCACTGAACGTGTGCAACGTACTAACAAGTACAACAACGTAAATACTCCATTGTAGGTAAAAGTCTTACTCGGCTGCTGGGGCTACTTTCGAATCATTATATGAATCATTTTTGTCCATCCAGTGGTTTCCAAAACATGGAATAATTACATTTTACAAATAAAGCCACCTGTTACAATGGAACATTTCTGTAGAGGATCAACAACCAAAGGCATTGGTGACCACAGGTTTAAATCTTTAACAGTGATTTAACAGAGTTTTATAGGTGAAATCTTCATCTGAAAGGTAATGTGTAGTGAGGAGCACAAAGTGGAAACTACCTAAAGAGGGAAACGTTATACTTCCCACTACCGATGACGTGCTTTGAAATGTTGATCTTGATGTAAAATACAGGAACAAACTGCTTCAACGAGGCTGTTAATATAATATCTGCTACTGGAAACAGAAAATAAATCAAATTAAAGTTCCCTTCCGACCCCGAGCTGAATAAATGATCCGACCCGGTGACCTTCTGACTTTCTGCTCCAACAAGCACAGCGTTCTGAGACCTCAACGCGTCCCTTTGGAATCGGCACAGAACCCCGTACCTCCTCCGGAGTTCCCTCCTCATACTCCGGGTTGATGGTCTTCAGCACTTTGCTCTTGTAGACTTTCCACACCGGGTTCATGCTTGCTCGGCCCCCTGGGGGACGTGGGCCGGGGTCGTGGGCCTCAGGGTGAGGGGACCTCTGTCGCGGCTCTGCGGTCCACACCCTCCACCAAGTCTCCGGCTCGCCGCCCTCGGTTGGGCCGACTCGGACCGGTGCTGCGCGCAGCAGAGGTTTTCTCAGAAGGGGCTTGTTTCAGCACCGAGGCCGGCGCTGGTCTCACGGCGTTTTCCTTGCCGCTCCGGTGGCGTCTGGCTCGTCCGGCGAGCGGAGCTGAAGGCTGCTTTCGTCCCCTCGGGGTGTCTGAACGGGTAAAGCTAGGAAGCTGTGCTGCAAGCGCCCACGCAGGTGTACACACACACACAGGTGTACACACACACACACACACACACACACGCACACAGAGAGAGAGAGAGACACACACTGAATCCAGCGTCACGCTTCAGAATCCCTGCCTTGGTTACCTGGAAACAGGTGTGGATTTCCTCCTGCATATTTTAGAGGGTCTCTTTCCCCAGAGCCCCATTGTCAGCCCGTGTTGGGAGACGAGCTCCTGTAACCCTGACGCAGACGCACACACACACACACACACACACACATCACATGCGTCTCCATGATTTTCATTTTTTTTCTTCATTCTGCAGTGATTTGGCTTAATTGAGCTCAAGTTCTTTCTCAATAGGGGATGAAAAATGTAAAAAAAAAAAAATCCATCCATGTTTGGGCGTAAACTCGTCACAAAAAGGTTCTTTCTTTTGCAACGTTTTATTTTAAAAACGTGCACAAAGTACTTGTCACCCCCCCTGCTGTTAATTCATGGACACACTCACCACACACACCCACTGTTACCAGCCACTTCCCTGCGAGCGCTCCTCCTCCGCTCTGATTGGTTCGCTGCAGCGTATCAGTTGAACGCCATTCAGTTTCAGGATCACTTTTTTTTTTTTTGTGACCAGTCGCTTGGCAACCTGAGAGCAACCTGACAGCGGCGCGTAGATAAAGAGAGATGTATAAACTTTTGATGACGGATTGAGTTTCACCGGACGCGCACAACAACACAGACAAGTACCGGAAAACGCCGTGTTTATCTGTTTTATTACAGCAGAACTCTAAATCGACTATAAAAGCAGGAATGCAGCACTCACAGCACACCTATGTAAATCCAACCAAATCAGCGTGAAGGATGATCTTGATTGATCAGACTAATGGAACTTGGTCCCCGTTCCTGGTTCTATGTTCTCCCCACGGTTGGACTGTGATGAAGCCGTAAGATCCATGAGAAAGACCTGAATTATAGATGCTCTTCTACAGACGCCGTGTGCGTGCACACAGACTGATGGATGTCTGTTATCTGAGGACCAGCCGCCCCGTTTGCGGCTGCGGCAGCTCGCGTTTCAGAGTGGAAAAGAGTTAACGCGCCACACAGAGGAAGAGGCTTCTTATGGAGGACAACAAGAACAATAAGAAGATAATGATTCATAGGCTACGAGGTCTACCTAATGTGGATGTTTTATTCGGTGGAGAAAGTATTGATATATATATATATGTATGTATATATATATATATATATATAGTAGTAAAGTAGTAAAAAAGAACTGAAAGGATAACAACTGATTGTGGAAAGGGCCCTTTTAATTGCACATTTTGTTATTATTATTATAGCATCAGTAATATCAATGCATGGAACAAGTGATTTTCAATTACTCATATATTGCTATGCTACTATATGTTTTACCGGTGAGGCCTCCATATTACTTCCTCCCTTCCTTCTTTCAAGTACCACTTAAATTCAATTTAATGTGACTTATCAATCAGTGTCATATGTCAAACATCCGGATGATGATTTTGCCCCTCCCTATGATTATAATGGTCTGGCCTGAACCTGAAATGAGATTGACGTCCCTGAATTCCTTTTCATCTTGAAAAGCTGTTACAGGTAACTACCACAGGTAGCCACAAGGTGGCACTAGTTTAAAGCTTATGTTAATGTGGCCGATTTAAAATAGCATCCTGGGTCGTTGCCCCTCAGGGCCACCGTATGTACAAGCTAAAAGCAAACAAACCACTAGAGAGATATATATAGTGCAAATAGTGCAACTCTTTGTTTATCCCAAAACAAAAGGGTTTAAATCATTTCAATATGAAGCTAAAAAGAAGACAGAATGGGATTTGGTGCTTTGCTGAAATGTAGGTGGTGAATTAATGTTGAATGTTGTTACTTAAATCGTATTTAATGTTTATTTTTCATTAGCTAATGCTGGATCTTTATCGCAGTGCTCTGACCAACATTCATGCTGTTCGGTTTTGAATCAAATGCGTCGTTGCTTTAAATCTTCCAGGTCAAACTCTTCATTGAATGTGGGTCAACACCTGCGTCTCTACCCAGATATCCTCCGAACACGTGCAAACTATTTATATTTAAATGCTGCCCAAAATATTGAGAATAGTGTGGGGCTGATTTAAAGACCACCAGGGAGCACTATTGTGTGTCGTTTACCTACAGACAGCTTAACAAACACATACTTACCTCTGATTCCACGTGTGCATGTGAAACTTTTTTTTTTTTTCTTTCTTTCTTTCGGGTGCGGTGTTATTAGTCTTGCCTCTCTTTTCACACCACCAGGGTGTGACTGTACAGAACACAGCGTGCCAACGAGCGACATTCATCAAGGTGTCGGCGCGGCGCCGCAGGTAAGTCGCCCCTCGTTGGGTTTCCGGCTAACGAGGTAGAAAAGAACAAAAGCAAACGTTTACTTCCACAGAACACAGGTAGGCTTAAACATGAAATACCTGAAAACGTTTGGCAGCAACACGCCCTCATCTGTGTGAACTGCACACCCCCCCCCCCCCCCATCCATCTGCATGAATGTGTACACGCATGTGACTGCGCTTCTTTGTCTCCTCGTGTACACAAATGCATGCTTTGCCATGCAAAGCTGTGTTTGCAGCATGAAGCAAACGGCCCGTCCCTCAGTGGTTCTGCTCATGGGTTACGACCCCGAACTTGAGATGCATCTGAAAAACAGGAAATAGATATTTAGAATCGAGCCCTCGTGCAGAATGGAGCATTTTCCAATGAAGACTCGTGGGACCGACTGATGTTATTGCGGTTTTTGAAGCGTTCTTTGGACGTGCGCACAGTACAGTTGGAATATGCGTCCTAAAAGAGCTTTCATGGCTCTGCTGTGTTTCCCTCCCAATAAGCCCAGAGATCGAGCCAATAAAGCAGTGTGGAAGACCTGGGACTTCTTTGGGTTTATGGATACGTGCAAACTTTTCAAGAACGTGCTTAGAGGAGTAAGAGAGGGAGGTTCTGCATGACGGATACATGCAAACAGAACCAGATACCAGTGCATCAGTGGTGCTGAGGAGGCTGCTGTGGACTCGTCGTCGCTCTCAGTTCTGACTGTAAATGACACTTTGTTGAGGACTTTAACCCGAGCTGCAGCCAAGGAGAGAAGGACTGTGGATCTGTGGTTGCGTTGGGTTCCTACGTCGGGCTGTGGGGGTTATTCTGGGGAGGAGAATCACGGGTCACTCCGGGACAATCAGCGGCGTTGTGAATTTTTGGATGTTTGCAACCGGAGGACGCTTTGCGAGGAAGTGCCTCTTTAAATCCCCAACCCCACTCCCACTTTCTAAATGTGGACGTCTGCCTCGTCAGGATTTAACCTGTTCAAACCGGCCATGAAGAAGTCACGAGCAGGCGCTTCCCGAGGCCCTCTGTGGAATGTTCACCACGGAGGGGAACGCCGACTCGGAGAAAACGACCACGTCGTAGCGACGCGGTTCGAGAAGGGACTCCACGCCGCGCGGGAGGTCGACTCATCCGGACCCCGTGGAACCCGTCCAGCGACGCCTCACCAAGCTGCCTGGGGGCCTTCGTAGGGTGGCGTGTGTGTGTGTATGTGGGGAGGGGGTGGGGGGGGGAGGTTTCTCTTTTTGGATAGTGGTTATTCTCTCCGGGCCAATCAGCGGCCTGCTGTGTTTTTTTTTTTTTTTACCTCGCTCTGAGGAAGAGAAGTGTGCGTGTAACACCGCAGTCCGTAGAAAGCAGCAAACAAAGGAGTTGTTGTGAGCAAAGATGCCTTTTTTTTGCATCTGTTATGACCACACATGCAAAAAAAAAAAAAAAAAAAAAAAAGCAGAACTCATCCAAGTTGGCAACTTTACACTTAAAAAAAAAAAAAAAAAAGATCCTGTTTGCAGGCGAGAAGTAGGTCACATGGCCTGAAGGCGTTCGCCCTCACAGTGGCGCGTACCTGGGAAAGGTCACCGTTGGCACAGGAACTCCTCCAACCAGCTCATCCACAGGATTGCATTCACGTGGAGAAAAAAATAATTTAAAAAGTATTGCAGTGTTCCAGAAAACACACACATGCACTTTTGTCCACATATATTTATAAATAGCGGTTAAGGGAAAAGGGAAAGTAGGAACAGTAGTTATTTCTTTTGTATATTCCTTGTTATAGAACGAGGCGTCGATGCCAAATTGCAAACTTCTGGTTCTTGGGTTACAAAGACAACCGGGATGCAACTGATCTTTTCACTTTGGTTCCGTATGAAGATTATTATTTATTGGATTTTAATTCAACGAGGTCTCATTAAAAAAACAAATAAAAAGATTTTTATATTTCGTCTTCCTTCCTATTCGGAAGCAACTAGAGAGGATTGGAGCGTAGAATCCAGTATGTCCGAGCCGTCTCTCCTCAGTGACGTCACTGCGCATGGAGGCGGTGCCGTGATTTCTAACCAATAGAGGGCAGCAACAGTGAGTGAGTTTCCATCGGTGTCACAGCTCTGCAAGCGGAGGATTTCACCTCCGAGATCATCACAGCAGCAGCAGCAGCCCCGTCTCTGCTGGGAGGGTCTCATGGTGAAATCACCTGATCACCGTTTACTGAGGTCAAAAGGTGGCTGAACTCATGCAGTCGTTTTGCATCCAGTGCAGAAAGATGCATCCTCCAGTGTTTTTTTGTTGTTGTTGTTGTTTACCACAATCTAAATCCTTAGACCTCGTCACCAAAATGTAAACGCCCCAACATGCAATGCTGTTGAATGTCACTTTACATCAGCGATGCGCTCTCAAGTTTACGAGCGTAAACATGTCATCACCCGTCTGTGCAGCCAAGCTGAAGCTCACCTCGAAACAAATAACTGGAATGAGAACACAACACATCCTCCTTCCAGGGTGCACCGTGAAAGTCAGTGTGGACCCCCCCCCCCCCCCCCCCGCGAACAGGATGAGCGGGTTAAAGCAAGGTGTGAACACGCATAGGTTACAATTAAATAATGGACCAATTAAGTCGTTCTTCTTTATGATGAACTGAAGACGTTCCTCTTTAATCTACACACCCAGTCAGGCTGAAGGCTCCTTTTCACTCATAAAACACTCAAAGCTAGTTACTGCAAGTTGGTCAGTGGATGTTTTATGTAATTAAATAACTTGTATTTTTAGATTTAGCACCACTTGTTGGAATAAACCAGTGGACAACAGCATGCCATGATGTAACTAGATCACACATCAAAAAAATAAACACAAATCATAAAGATGAATTCAGAAACAGTGTGTCGGGACTATAAAAATAAGAATGAGACCTGTTTTCAGGTGGTTCACTTTGTGATTGCTATTCTTGGGGGAAAACCAAAACAAGACAACCGTAGAGAGACAGCGACCCGATCCAGAAGTCCCTAGTTCATCGTTTTATATCATAGATCAAATAACTCAACATTTGTGTAGTGATAAAAAAAAAAATACTCCTCACATCAGAAGCATTAATCCCCTTTTAGAAGCGCGGATGTGCCGACTCATCGAAAGGCTTGGGGCCTGAGCCCTGCAGGACAGACAGGAAGTCAGCGTCTCGCCGTCCTCCGGTCAACAAAGGGCCCGTGAACACGTGGTGGGGCCCGAAACAACATTCCAGCATTCCCAGGCTTTCATGGGCCAACGGAACGCTCTGAACTGGTTTAAAAAAAAAAAAAAATACTCCCAAAGTTTCATCCGGGTTAAAGTGAACGGATCACTTTAAATTGACATTAACTAGACAGAACCAGTTGGAACCGGCAGACTTCCAACCACGGGGCCGTTTGGTTTCGTTCTGGCAGCCTTCCACTTCCCATTTCTGATGCAAAGCGGAAAGGAGGAAGCCCGGCAGTCCAGATGCCCAACATCTGTCGCGAGTCCCCCCCCCCCCCCCCAAAGCCGGATTTCGGCACGCGATTGCGTGAAGGCGCCCGGCGTTTGAGGTTTACCGAGTCACGGCTTCCTGCTGCAGTCGTTTCAGTTTGAGCTTTCTGTGGCGCTGCAGACCATTTCCTCCACGTGCCACGAAGGAAGAAGAAGAACAACAACAACAACAGGTGGCACTTTGTAGGTTGAATGCCGTCGTCGTAACATTAAACAAAAAAAATAAGCTTTTCTATGATCCAGAATGCTGGAAGGAAGCACTTTCCATTTGTATCCATCAATTAGCAGCAGTCATAACGCGGAAAAAAAAAGACTTTACAGCCCAGAGGGGAAGAAAAAAACCCAGATAAGCCACTTTTTACTAAATCCTAATGCAGAGGAAGCCGTAGGGAGAAAGAGAAAATAAACAGAGATTAGGAGACAGAACGTGGCGTCCTGCACCGCTGAGGGATGAGACACTGCAGCAGCTACACAACAAACACACAAACCGTTGGACAAACTGTCAGGTTAAGTCGTCAATATTTTAAATGACCACTGAAACGGATTAGTTTTAAAATAAGAGCCCGTCCTTAGTGTGGCGCGACGTGGTTTTTTTTTTTTTCTGCAGTCGTCACGTTTTCACGCTGCGGTGTCTTCATTCGGGCTGGTGAGACGCGACCTGATGTGATCTCTGCACATTAAAAGAGACGTTGAGAAGCAGGAAATGGAACTTACACCCCCCCCCCCCAGGAAAGACCTGTGCCAAGTTACCTCCGCTGTATCCCAGACCACAAAGAAGCATTTGAAGGCCTTCGAGGTGGTTCACACGCTTGGCAATGGTTCAGTGGAGCTTTAAACTGGGTCTGGTCAGATGGACGTAATCAAACTTCAGGTTTTGGAAAAATGTCGACAAAGCCTCGGGTTGAGAAAATATGGTCGAGACCCAAAGACCAAACGTGGGCCTGAAATGCTTAACTAAAAGACACCAAAGCAACACGTCAGCCCAAAGCCATGACGATGCATCAAGTACGCACAAGTTCAACATATTTCACATAATTGCTCATCAGGGATATGATTAAAACTCAAAGCGAAAGCTTTTCTGCACCTGCAGATTCCTCCACCGTCATTATGCTCTGCGAGCCGCATTGAAAAGGCCTCCAAACATCCACCAGACCATCTCCGCTACAGAACTTCTGGGTCACCTCTTCCCGGGTGCAGTTTTATGTCCCTTTGTCACAGTTGGTTGGACATCAAAAGTAAAAGAAAACAAAAGGGAATGGAGCCCCCGTCCCAAATAGTGATCTTTCGCCCACATTCCCCTCCAATGACACCGCCCCCTCCCCCCCCCCCGTCCTTTTGTCTCCGTGGCTCAGAACAAGGCCGATTTCAGTGACGCATCAGCGGCTGGCCAATGGGCGCCCTTCGTTAAGGGTTTGCGTCCTCAGCCCAGCATCGCAGCCGACAAAGCCTGATTTTTTTGCCCAGTGATGTAGGGCGGGGGCGGGAGAGGGAGGGGCTTGAGGGGTGGGCAGAGGGGCACGTGGCGCCCTCCGAGCTCTCGGCCTGTCGCGCAGCATCACGTCAGACTGTGAACAGACATGCGCACCCTGCGCTCCCCACGCAGTGGACGAGCGAAGGGAGGACGTGCAGAGACGCCATCACCCATCTGCCCCCCCCCCCCCCCACCACCACCCCTCCGCACGCACTGCAAGTGGGAGATCAACACATGAATGTTTCAGAAATAACCCGAGGAATGCAGTGGATAACTCGAGGATCTCCACCTAACCCCCCGCCCCCCCCCACATTGGATACATCTTTGGGCTTGCGTGTGATGAGGGCACGCCAGCGGACTGCTGCTGCGTTGGTGCCAGACCGCATCCTGTTGCGTGTGCAGAAGACGGCACACACATCCGACACAGGAAGCGCTCAGACACGAGAATCTCAAAATATTCACAGCTTTATTCAATCGTTACAAAATAAAAGTAATACATTCATCCATCATTAAAATAAAAAAAACAAGATTGTTCTTATTTTTGCACTGATTAAAAGTCTGCACCCCCCCATGCGATGTTCAGTGAAGTTAAAGGTCAGCAGGAAGGTTTCTTAAACAGTGTGATTTAAGACAAACAAAGTCATACATTTCAACAGGACTTCATTTGGTAGTGAGAAATTAAAGAAAAAAAACAAACACTAAAAAGTGGGGAGTTGCTCGAGGATCCAATGTCTCACTCAAAAGAAAAAAGGTCTCTGCACTATTGCACATCTACTCGATGAATCCAACACCAAACAGACACATTTTACGAGTATTTATACACTAAAGGTTTTTGCATAAAGCTCTAGTGAAGAAAAGAACGTTCTAACTTATTAGCCCCTTTCACCATGTTGTGAGCCTGCCATCGCTTCGTTTCAAGGTGCATCTCAACTGCAGTCAGCCTATCCCTTTAAAAAAAAAAAAGAGGCATTACTGTTCTTTTTATTTGACCCCCCCCTCCCCCTTTGAGCACTGGCAAAATGAGCGTTCCCTTTGTGTTGCTCAGAGCAGCATTGACGGCATCTTGCAAGCATGCGCCTCGGTAAACGACTAAGGGTCAGAACCAGGTGCCACTCGTTTGGTTCTCATCGCCCACCCAAACCAGAACCAGGAAAACGCCCCCCGTCATAGTGGTCTTCTTCACTCTCTTCCCTCCCTCCTTCTCTCCCCATTGGCTGGTCAGAGTCTCCTCAGGGCGGGGGCGGCGCGGGGACGTCCTCAGTCATCTGCTTGGCGCTGTAGTAGGACAAGCTCAGGCCCATGATGGCCAGCATCATGGCCAGCTGGTTGACGGCGCGGTCCTGTGGCTGCGTCCGCACCTCCCCGGCCACTTGCCTCTGCAAAACAAGGCTGAGGGTCAGAGGTCGGCCGATGGCAGACTCGACGAGCCCAAAAAAAAAAAGAAAAGGAGAGAATAAGCCAAACGTCTGCAGCTGGAGCTCCAGAGCCCGAAGGCCCGAAGGCAGGAAACGTTATTAAAAACACTGAAGAGGGGAGAGACGTGATCCAAAGGGGAACACGGTGTTCTGGGAAGAAGTAAGAGCACGCCTCCCCCCCCCCCATCGTAGTGAAATACGGTCAGAATTTATAAAACAAATTTTGAATAAGTACACACATCTGCTACTCTTTGTGAGGGAGGGGGGGGGGGGGGGGTTCTGACGCACAAATGTAAAGCAGCGATTCAAAGTCTAAACCACCTTTAAAATCTTTCAATCTTCAATGATATTAAATACGTTCCGTGCCGCCAAATGGCGTGCGAGAGGAAGTCACTTTTCTTCCGGTCCGCCTGGTCGGCGTGAAAGTCGTGTGAGGCGACAGCCTTTGTGTCCAAATTAGTGTAAATAAGAGAACAAAGAGCTTCGAGTCGACGGGGCCACATGGGGGGGGGGGTCGTTACGGATGAGTGGATTACCATGACGCCTCTATGAGGGTCATTAGTGTCGACTCCAATTACCCCGGCGGTGAAAGTGGATGGTGGGTCACGGAACGGCACCGAGCCCCTCGTCGGCCTGTCGGTGACGGACGCGTTAAAAGCCCAAAACACAATATGATACAAGTGAAAATAAAGAGAAATTCTCATTCAGATAAAAACACCCATCAGGAAATCTCATCACCCGAAACGATCCCACTCAATTAGAGTTGTGCAAAGTACATCCGGACACCTACCTGGAGGAGACGGAAGTATCCAGGTGTCAGTCGGCCCAGTCGGATGATCATGTCTGCTGGAGTGAAGTGGGGGGGGGCCCAAACAGAGGGAAGGGCGGCGGCTCTCGAGACCTGCCGAGAAAACAGAGATTTCACTTAGTGACCTCATGGAAATCAAGACAGAAAAAAAAAAAAAAGTTTGAGCCAACCCTGCAATTCTTGGGAATCAATTAATCATCTGATCTATAAAGGAGGGGGGGGTGGGGGGCATTTCTCGCCTGCAGGGAATGTCCATGTGCTGATCGACACGAGCGCCGCGTAGAGAAACCCAACGAGTGCTCACACGATCATTTAAGATCCGAGCTACCCGACACCCATCACATTTGCCCCCCCTCGCCAAAAGCAACACAGCCTCCATTCATGCTGCGGCATTCAGCGACACAAAAAGGAAGGGACAATTTTGATGATAATCCGCTCGGGGCCGAAGAGTGACCGATGAAGGGACATGAGTGGCGAATGATTTGCTGGACACCTGAAACACACACACACACACACACACACACACACACACACACACACACACACACACACACACACACACACACACACACACACACACACACACACACACACACACACACACACACACACACACACACACACACACACACACACACACACACACACACACACACACACACACACACACACACACACACACACACACACACACACACACACACACACACACACACACACACACACACACACACACACACACACACACACACACACACACACACACACACACACACACACACACACACACACACACACACACACACACACACACACACACACACACACACACACACACACACACACACACACACACACACACACACACACACACAGAGATGGAAGTCCATCCAGTGCAAAAACCAAACCAAAGTGCCCAGCAGGGAGAAGACAATTAAAAAAATAAATAATTTAAAAAGCCACATATTGGATGGGCGAGGGGAAAGAGTCGCCTCCAAAAGGCTTTCCAGAGAAAAGACAAAAGAGGAGGAGGACGTCGTAAAGACGAACCCCCAAAAAGATGCTGGCTTCATGTACAGGGGACGTCACTACGGAGGATGTTGACAACATTTGTGATGGAGGTTTCAGGGAGGGACAAACATGGAGAGCATTCAAAACCTGGTCCAACGCTGCACACAAAATGAGATCCAAGCCTTCAAAGTTACTCCTGCTGGGAAAAAGTCGCTCTTTACTCGTTAACACCAGACAGTTTTGGGTGGGGGGTTTCCTCACCTTCCAGGGGCCGATTTGATCGGCGGAGGAAAGGTAACGGGCCCGAGAAACCGACCGGCGGGACCTTCCACTTCCCGACCGCGCTGGAGACCCCGACGGATGCCAGAGAGGGAGAGACACCAACAGACAAAAAAAACGTGAACTACCGAGAGAGCGTCTGCGCCTTTTATACAGCTGCTCTCACCCAACCCGACCCGTGGACTCGCCCTCAGCACACGCCCACTTCCAAAAAACACACACGCTGTCCAAAGGCATTACTCTCAGTGGGTTGCGCTCTGCCCCCCCCCCCCCACAAAAAAAAAAACACAGCCCTCCCCTCTCCTCCTTCCAAATCAAAAAAAAAAAAAAAACTGGAAACACCCTGTGAGGATTCATATATAGACACACGATTGGCACATCGTAGTCCACACAAAACAGGCCCAGTGGCAGCAGAGCAGTGTCACGTGACAGCGGCTTCTACCGCGCAGCCTGCGTGTCACAGAGGAGCGTTGCGTAAGCGGCCCGATGTCGCCATTAAATCTCAGCTGGAGCGGGAGTCACATGCCCCGGACATTAGAGATGGATGATAACGGCCCTTCTTTTAGAAACATTTATCTATTTTAGTTGTGCCTTTCCCCCCCCCCCCCCCCTCCATTTCCTACAGTGGCCATCGGTGTTATGTAATTATTCTCACTACACTGAAAAAAAAAAAAAAAAGCAACTCACCATGAATCTTTGATACGAGCCTCAAATATCACGCAAGTTTGATTAGTCACAGTTCACACGAAGCTCCACTTGTAACTTTGATATCTGGGCTTCGTCCAGTCTGCTCACACCTTGAACAAAGTCGATTCAGCTTGAACTGAAATCAATCAAGGAGAAGGGATCGGAGCAGCCGGCGAGAGGTCAGAACCACGCCAGCGTGTTCGACCAAATAGACAAAACCGCCGGGAGGTGCATTGTGGGACATTTAGGCGCCCCGATCCCCCACCAGAGAGAGAGAGAGAGAGACTCAAAGTCGAGATACCTGGGACCACATTGACCGTCCCAGCAGCCGTTTCTTGCTGATGCGTCAGATGAATCATTCGGGAGCGTTCAGGTGTACCTGAGGCCTCCTATAAAAGCAAAAAGGGAGTCTTCCCGCCCCCCCCCCCACACATGTGGATCACTTTTAACCACGTTTCAACAGATCGGCTGCAGACTGACTCCGTGAGAGGCACAGAGACGGCAGTGACTTGAGATTCTCCTTTCATAGTTAAATATAAACCAAGAAAACCAGTTTGAAGCTTGTAAAAATAAAATGCAAGCGTCTTTCCATCGGCAAACACGCTCCCAATTAAGATGAATAGAAAATAAGCTGGAAGGACGTCAATCAGCCTGGAACAGGCCCATAAACATTTACTGGGTACACTGCGTACCGAACCCCAAACAGCCAATTAGAAATCAGTATTCCGTTCCTCCTCCTCCTGGTTCCGCCTTCCTGTCGTCACTTAACAGACTCTCTCCAGCAGACCCTCCTGCAGCAGGGGGATCTCCTGCCAGTCAGCGAGGAGGTGAAGACGGACGCAGCTGCTGCTGCTGCAACAACGTCAATAAAAATCTCCTGCTGGGCGACAGGAGTTTAGGATTACATCCTCCTCCTCCTCCTCCTCCTCCTCCTCCTCCTCCTCCTCCTCCTCCTCCCCACGTCGCTTTAATAATAGTTTGATCACGGAGATAACACAAGACTCTCTTGGGTGTTGCAGCCAGGAACCTGCAGACCAGGTCTTCAGAACTTTGCTGTGCTAACGTTAGCGTTAGCACATGCTGACAACAGCATACAGCTAAAAAGTTTGCGCTTTTGACCTTTGGCTCCGCAGCAATCTACACATCATGTATTGTGTGCACACACACACACACACACACACACACACACACACACACACACACGTCAAGGTCCACCACAAATACAAAGCATTACAGCGCTGGTCACTACTCGCATGAATCTAAAATGCAATATGGCCAAAAAACAACTAATTAAGGCTTCTGATTATTTACAGCAATAAGACACTTGATTGTTTAGTCTAAAGAAAATGTCTACTGTGAGTTAATAGAGCCACTAATTCTACTTCGGTCGACCAATCATTTCAGCTAAAATCAATTAAAAAAGAAACTTTTAGAACCTATGTACTCAATGTGTCCACGACAACAAAACCCCAGACATGGTCTCCGTTTTGGGCCCCGCTGTGAAGACCAACCTACCAACATGGCAGACAAAGTACAAGTTGAACTTGGATGAGCTTTAAATGAGCCCGACCTGAAGCTTGTCATTTAGCATTAAGCTAAACTGAGGACCTGTTAGAAGCGCCCCCCCACTGAGCTGACACAGAAGTGTAAATTGGAAAGTGACCCCACAGAACAGTAATAAGGTAACTAGGTAAGAACCAACCTGCCAACTACAGCGGATCAGAGTAAACACACCGGGGTACACATGCTTAAAATGTTTCATTTAAAAAAAGTTAAGGAAAAAAAAAAAATCACATCTACCATTCACTCGTTAATTAAATTAGGAAATGAATGGGTGGAACATTTTTTTTTACATGCAGCTCCTCGTTTTAGTGCGTTTGCCCTTAAAAGTCTAGCTTCTCAACAACTAAAAATAGTTTTTTTTAAATTAAAAAAATTAGTTAATTTCATAAAACAGTGCAAAGGGTCGTTTTAAAGGAGTAAAAGGAAGCCAACGAAGGAGCCACATATATATAGCCATATTTACAACATATTTACGTCCCACAGCGCCACACAGAGACAACGTGTCTCTTGTCTTCTCCTCCTCTACGTTTTCTATCCATCGCTTTGTGTGAAAGTTCTCACCGGACACCAGCGCGCGCTCACCTGCAGCTGAGCCGGGGCTCGGGACGCTTTCAGGGGGGGGGGAGCAGAGGGTCGGGGGGGTCGCTCCGACTTCCTTCAGGTGAAAAGTACATGTACGCGAAGTACAGAGTTTATATGAGACCGGGACATGTTCTACGGAGGCGGGGGGGGGGGGGGGTTGGGAGGGGGTGTGGCGCCCAGATCCCCGCAGCACACAACAACGCGTGCTGGTGTACATGTGAATCACATGGACCCCCCGCGGCTTGTGGGAAGTGGACTCGTCCACGTTTGCGGCTCCTATGCCGCTGGCACGTTTGGTCCATTTGGAGGTGTTTGTTTTGCACACCGTGAAATGCCGACACGAAGACTCCACGCACGTGTCATGTGTGCGCTGTGGAAATAAGTCTCACTCCAAACATTTGTTAGTTGATTAAGTTGCATTTTTATATTTTAAGTAGGTAAAACAGGTGCAAAAAAAGGTTTGTTCGGTCTTTGAAAGAAAATTAATGTGTAGATAAAACGATGTAATATTAAGGTCAGCGCTGTAGATGTTGTGGCGCTTTAAGGCCATCAGATGTTGGCACAGCTCATCTCAATTTCCAGCTAAAAAGCATAAAAGTTTGAAAAAAGCAGATCCCACCGCATCAGTGCTGGTTCTGGAGCCAAACTACTGAGATGAAAGCTGGCTGATGACTAGGAGGTGACCCAAAACAAGAACAAAAAATGACATTGACATATCTACATCTGCGTTTCCATGGCAACGTTGCAACAAACTGCATGATATGGGGACAGTTTGATGTTATTAGCAAGCTTTCTTTTTTTAAACAAATAGCTTCCAAAGTTGATAAATGATTGATTAACTAGAGAAGAAAAGAAAAAGCACAGAATAGGACAATACTTTTTACTAATTTAATTAACTCATGTTTGAAAAGACCTTGACTGGTAGCAGCTTTACCGTAATATTCACAAAGTAACCTCACTTTACCCACATCTGGATGTGTGAGACCATAGAAACAGCAGCACCGTGGATGACGTCAATGGTCCCGTTAAAAGGGTTCCAAACGAACCGTGCCGTATTTGACCCACTTTGGCAGCCCGCGGAGGTTAAAGGAGGGAGAGGAGAGCATCTCCTGTGGCTGCAGTGATGCTGCGCTCTGCTGGAGCTCCAGAGGAAACACAACGACACCCATCACCCAAATATTCACAGCGGGATACATGATTGACTTCAGTGCAACTTTAAAAAGCAAATACGCACATTGCTAGTATAGAATAGATCAAATATATTATTAGAATTTAGCAAACAGCACAATATGGGAATTGCCCTTGATCAGTAACGTCATTCATTCAAAAGACACTAACTTCAGTTAGAGGCTTAATAACCAACGGTTCAGTTTATACCTGCGTCAAAGTATGAAGCAGTATTTTTTTTATGGGATTTATAATATCCGATGAATTTGAATTAATTAAAGTCAAATAATTTCCTAAATCAAGTAGACATTTGAATAAATGAAACTAATTTAAAGATTAAAGCAGGTTGCCCTAAAAATAACATCCTTGAGAATCATCTTAAAAACCAAAAAAAAAAAAAAAATCATTTCTATTTTGTCAGCCTCGTTCAACATGTACCAGACTATTGAACTAATTGCTGGAGGGCTGTTGGCATGGAAACACACACCAACATGAGCCGAACTACTTATCAACATTTGTGTGCTGCAACAACGTAATACTCTAAGAACATTTGACAATTTTTATTCAAGAACATTTAGATCAACCATTAAAGTCAGAAAAGCATCAGTCAGAAGAGAAACATAACTTAACGGGACTTTTCATCAGATGACCAGGTTCACGTCATACATTTTTGGGGGATGTTTCAATCTTTTTGACCTAATACGTTTCTTTTTGTGGTATTTTTACTGACTGGAACTTTTTTCATTATACAGTGTTTCAAAACATTTGGTAAGCAATTTCTTATTAGTTTAACATTAAAATACAAGGAGATAAAGGCAAAATTCCTATTTTACCTCAAATTTTAACAATATGCTTTAGCTGCCTTATAATGTTTAAAATTGGATTTAAATTCCAACTTGGTGGAAAACGTCCATTACTCAGCAGTTTTAAAAAAACAACAAAAACAAACAGGATTAGACAAACTAAAAATGCCTTGTCTACCAGATATGGACGGTAATCATTTTTATGGGTATAAAATGGATATGAATGTGACAACAAACTTTTGTTACAAGTGCAAGCCCAAAAACAAACATATAAATGACATTTGTAATATAAAACTTGGTAAAAAATACTAATTTAAAACTGTACAATCACCAAGTACACAGACTGAGCACATCAACTGGTATTCATTTGGCTTCCGCGGCTTCAGCCTTTGGCTCCTGGGGACAAAGGAAAGATTATATTATATGTTATAAGCAATAATATACGCTCAGATCATCTAGTTTAGTAAATCCCAAGTTGCTTTTGAGTTGGATACAGACATTTTGTTCAACATGATTTATTAAAACGGTCTTTTGGTGCACTTTAACTTTTCAGTGATGCAAACAACCAGTTGATTCCCAGCGTTTTACCATCACACTCATAAGCATATGCAAAGATATAATTATGGGTTTGTGATGAATTGTTAGGAGATATTTAAACTTTTCGGTGCTCGAGTTTATACTTCAAAACAACAGATCTTTATCATAAAAAAAAACAAACCTCGGCCTTGGCGCCGCCATTTTCAGTTAGTTTGGTCTTCTTTGCTTTGAGCGCCTTCTACAAATGACAAGAAAACAGATTTACACATGCGACAAACAGCACACAGATGTTCTGTTGATATCAGCTAGTTATCGGTGTCATACTTTTACAGCGGGCTTTTTCTTAGCTTCCACTGCTTTAGGGGGGTTCTGCAAAACAAAGAAACATTTAATTTAGTTTAAAATGTCAGACTAAAAGAGCATCTCTTTTGAAACCAACTTCTAGGTGAAGAACAAGAACAGTTTTAACAAGTTATAATGAGATTATGAGGAGCTTACCACAGCAGCCAGCCGCTTGGAAAATCGTCTTTCCTGTTGACATAGAGGGAGAGAAATTTATGAGACTGATGAGAAAACTTCTTCGCCAGAAAACCAAACGTAAAGAGACTATTCACAGCCGTGCAGTGGCCATCAGATGGCTTGTTTTAGCAAGATTACAATCAAAAGAAATAATTATCAGGGTGTTATGATTAGTATATATTATAATCCGATTATTATAAAACTCTGGCAATATCAGTGCATCAATATTTAATGAATACTATCAACAAATAAATTTAGGCCATTCATACAAACCTCGGGGAGGACAGCTGCCTGCAAGACAAAAATAATACACAATTAATAAAAAAAAAAAAATCAATGATCAAGCTCCACCATTATCATTCATGACAACTCAAATGCGATCTGATCCTAAAATCCCAGGTTTTTCTGCAGATATAATCCGAGGAGAATTTTAGGTGACAAAGACCTTCCCGCGCATATTTGAATTCAAATCGAGGCCGTCCTGTCAGAGGAGCCGCGCGTTGGCGCCCTGACAGCTTCCTTTGTTTTGTCTGCCCGCGCGCACAGACAGCTGTTAGCCAACCGATCAGATCGATCACCGCTCTGCTCAACTACGCGCACCAAAACAAGAGCACGGCTAACAAACCGCTTTTAAGATAGCAGTTCTTTTTATTTTATCTTAAAGTAGACATTTTTATAAAGAAGCCAGAAAAAAAGTAAAATATAAAATTTAAATGAAACCCACGTACTGTTACAAGGTGGGAAACTGCGATTTGCAGAATACATTTATGAATAATTGAGAAATTATTATTTTTTCCCCGTCGATGCATTCGGTGATTGACGGGCACGTGTAACGGGGTAAACTAGTCGCGTTAATGGGAGCCCACCTCGGTGCAAGAAGGGCCCGCGCTGACCGAATTTGCGGACGAAAACGCAAGCAAGAAAAATGTTAAAAATAACACCAGAAAGTCCGACTCACCTCAGCGCCCCCCCCCAGGTTCCCGTCCCCATCCCCCCCGCTCAAAACACAGCGAAAAATAAATAAATAAAAATGCGACCTCCCCTCCCCCAACTCCTTCCTGAAATGTGCGAGCTGTGCTAATAACTTATTGCGACGGCTGCACAACAAACCGCCATTCGGCGTTTTAAACGGTCGGGATGCCTCCGCGTTGACCCGGCGGCCGAACGTTATAGCGTTGCACATTTTCCTCGCGTTTCGGCGTGTGCGGTTGTCGGGAGGCGCCGCGGGACCGCCATGGCTGCTCGGCGGGGACGATGACGTTCCTCTGATGCAGAAAAATCTAACGCTGCCTAACGGCTGACTCAAAGTTGAACACGAACCCGGTGCACCAGAGTTTAAAATTAAAATAATAATAAAAAAAATAATCCTACCTTCGCTTTGCCCATGTTGTTGGTAGGAAGTGAACAGACCTCACAATATAGAATCGTAGGTTTGTTTTTGTTTTTTACCCGGAGCGATAACAACCGACCAGTAGCTGTGTAAAATGGCGAATGTATAATGCAAACCAATGTTTTTTGTAGTTTATACGCTGAAATATAAGAACGAAACCAGTTCGAACCGGTTTTGTGTTTCGCTGTCTGTCATTGGCCGCAAATGCATCACGTGCGTCCAGGCACCGCCCATCTACTTAAAGAGACAGGAAGCGGCCCGGGAAATACTGGCCAATGCCGCGAGGGGGCGCTTCGCGGAAGGTTTTTCACCGAGGGGAGTTGTGGGTGAAACGCAGTGCAGACAACAAGTAGGCCCAGTTCACCCTGTACTTCAGCTTCAGCTCACACAATGTGATGCAATGGTTGAAATGAGCTCCACCTCGGCAACAGTAAAATGCATCGTCATTTTTTACCCATTGGTCATGAATAGATCAATAAATAAACATCAATAAAACAAACCCACATTAGAAAACAAAGTACATTCCTAATGAACTTTTTGCTTTTACTTGAAATGGAGTACTTTTATACTGTCCAATTGTTACTTTTAAAGAGTTAAAAACTCAATACTTCATACCGGATTCCATTGAATTGACATCAGTAGTATTGTGTGTCAATGAAAACATACTTTTTTATATTGATAATTCCTATAGAGGGGCATTCAAATTCAGGATTCTATGAAGTGTATTATCAAGATCCTTACTACTGCATTTTCAGACATAGGAAAAGTGACTAACGCAACGAAGGGATGATACTTAAGGACTCATAGTTTACTCAGCTTTACAGGTACTAAAATAGAACTACTAGCTAAATATTTTCTGTCAACCAAATATTGCAAATATATAATCATGCCGATTAAATTTCATGCAATGAATTTCTCATACGCCGCGTCAATTAGTGGGGAAGTCCAATACTGACTCCAACACTTACTAGTTGAACTGGCCGAGTGGACTAAACACTAAGCAGGTCTAAAAAGAACTCAGTAATTCAGTGGACCAAATACATTGAGATGCTGAGTATTTCCCCTGCACGAGTGTACCCATGACATATCGACATATTAAAAGTCAGATGGAACTCTTCAGGGACTTGACATGCGGTGCGTGAGTACAAAGGTCTGAATCGCACATCCTTTAATCACAGCGGACAAACGACAATCGCTTTATTCTTTTAAAGGAAACTGGTCAAAATCTAGTTATGTCATCAACATCACACTCAACGAACGACACTTCCTTTGGGCCACAACCGAGCTGCACTGACTTGCATTAATCTGGACGGATCGCTGGCCTTCATTCCCATAGTTAGATCTTACAATCGACGGCATGCAGTAGACGGACGATTTACACAGTCACTTAACTACATCTTGACCAGACATTTCCACGTATTAGACTCTTTGTTTCCTCTAAATCTTCAATCATAAATATCGATTAGTTCACAGCCCCATAGGGGCTGTTGAAAATCAGTAACACCATGAAACCATGTATTGTTCACTCCTCCCCTCTCCACAGAAGGGCCTCTTTTTTGGGAGGTTTCATCCCCCACTTCGGCCGCGCTCCTCTCGTTCCTCCCCTTAGGCCGAGACGCCGACGCGCCACAAGTCATTAAAGAAGGAGTCTCTCTTGCGCTTCAGCGCTTCTAGGAAGTCCTGAACCCGTTCCTCCCGGCAGGCGGTGTACTGCAGCAGCGCCTCCCGCCTCCTCTGGGCGTCGGGGGGCTTCCCGTTGCCGTGGCTCTGCAGGAGCTCCGCCGCGCCGGCGCGATCCGCCTCCAGCTGCTGGAGGGCCTGATGCTCTTGATGGAGGTCTCTGGCTTTCTGGAATTCATCAGAAAAAAAAATAATAATCCCACGACTGTTTGTGTGCTCGACAGAAGGCACGTGTGATGTGAAGGAGGGTCGGCAGCGCAGTCCGGTTTTACCCCGTAAAAATAAAGCTTTTGCTGTTTTGCAACATCACACTAAAATAGTTCATTACATCTTCAAATGAATGTTGTGCCATAATAATTAGTCAGAAGAGAGACATTCTTTTGCTGGTTAATATAAAAAAATGTGGTGTTTTTTGAGATTGATGAGTCAATTCTAATGCATTACTTTTAATATATTTATCGCCAATATTAGCGTAGGCCGTACCTGGATGGAGGCGTGATTTAACTGATATTGGAGAATGGCTTCACAAAGGTTCCAGAAGGAATACTCGGGCCACAGCACGGACTGAAACACCAGGCAGGAGTGGGAAGTCTGCAGAGTGGGAGACGGAGGAGAATCAATGGAAGCGGTGGGAGTGTTCTGCACGATGATAAGATCATACATGGTTAATGCCGTCCGTCACGGCTTGGAGCCCTGATCTGGTGGAGAAGACGTCGTTGTCAAAGATATTAACTTTTTTTTTTTTAATACATTCATAGCGTTCATAGTCCGCGGTGATGGACGATCCGTCCCTGCAGCCCCTCTCATCCTCACCTGCCACAGAAGGAAGTCGCTGAGTCGCACCTCTCCCGAGGTGCGGATGAGCAGATCCGGATTGGGAGATTTGCTGCTGTACAAACACTCACTCAGCAACGGCTCTGAAACGTCACTGAGCGCGACGGGAAAGGGCAGAAACACACAGCTCAGCTTGAGTAAACGTCTCTTTGGCCCGCCGCGGGCTGCATTGTGGGCAAGGTGGTCGTTGTGTCGTCACCTTGCTTTGATCAAGCCCTGCTCCACCCCCCAGGCCATTTCCCGGACCGCGTTGGTTATCTCGTACCTCGACGTGTAGGCAAAGCACACGTTCAGGAAGCACCTGCGAAAACAGGCAGAATCAGCCGGCGTCGCGTGGCCGTTAACGGGGGTCCCCGGAGCCGTGTAAAACACCTACTTGTTGTGCGCCTTGGTGCTGAGCACGGCTTTGGCAATAAGCTGCTGGAGGTCGAGCGGGAGCATGTTCAGGTCGCCCAGCACCCGGATGCACACACCGTGCTTCTCCAGGTTCTCCCTACAGGGGCAAAAAGGGGCTTTACAGAGGCAGGATCTATGACGAACATGGAAATAACCGATATTGTACACTCCTATTTATAAGCCAGTCCTGCTTCCCCGTGGTCATTCTGGCATCAGTAGATCTTAGTCATTGGCTAAAGCAGGGGAGTGTGTCTTTGTGTCATTGCTGACAACTCTCAGTGTATCCAGCTGCAGCAAAACATTCCAGAATCTATGAACTATGAAGATTAAATAGCATTAAACAGGCAGTTTGAAAAAGTTCTTGTTACGACTAGTTACTTACTATCTATCAGATGCCCAGATGGTTTTTGCGAATACTGAAATTAAAACCTTGACATTCTATCAAAGACACTGAACTGTACTTTAAATACTCGCTGCTCTGGTTCTTCTCTAAAGAAAAACTCAATCATTAGATGTACAAAACGGGACTTGCCCCAAAAGCCACAGCTTATTGAAAACTCACCGTTCATCCAACAGCTTTTCAAACTTCTGCCTGGCCAGCTCCATCAGCCCGTCCACCTCGTCTTTGGAGCGCTTGAAGTTCTCGATGCTGAAGGCGTACACCGTGACCTCGCGGATGTTCAGATGCTTGCACCACCGAAGCGTCTGGCGCGGAAGGAACCAAAAGGGGCCGTGAGCGAGCGACCGGTTGGATTGATTTGTTTTCCGAGAAGGTGAGCTCCGGCCTCACCTCTGCCAGCTTGTTGAAGCCCTGCATGTGCCCCTCCTGGCGCTCCATGTTTTTCTTCTGTGCAAAGCGCCGGTTGCCGTCCATGATGAAGGCCACGTGTTTAGGCATGGGTCCCGCCTGGGAGAAATAACGCAGATCAGGGGAGTCAAAAGCGACTTTGGGTAATAAGAGACATTAAGCAACGTGAAGAATACAGTCGTAAGAGCGCAGAGGATTTCGCCAGAAAAAAAAGTGCAACAATTTTTCTAGCTCAAGCTTCAGCAACGTGAAGGCTTCACGGTCTTTAAGTTTCATTTTTGCCTTGGGGAACGTACATGAAACACAATCCGTGAGATGCTGTGGAAAACTGTTCTGCATGACAAACAAGCCATTTGGGAAGGGATTCCTTGCATTTAGTACTTTTTTTCTGGCATATTATGGAGCAAGTGATAACTTGATTAGGTGGAGACTTGGTTCTGCAGATTAACTGATAACGTAAATATGTAATGTTTACTATTGTAATCTTTGAAGAAAGTGGTTTAACGGGCTGACCAGGAGATTTACTGTATACCATCTGATACTAATCCAGCAATGACATAGCAATGCAACATGGAGCATGCTATTTAACACACAGCTGTTTCTGGAGTAACAAAGGCACTACTGCTACAGGGACGATTGAGTATTTCTGCATTGTGCTGAATCCTCAGTAATAGAACAAACATCGGTTAATGTTGCTTAATGAGCTACAAACACAGCTCGGTCGCTAATGTGTTTCTCGGAGAGAGAGAGAGAGAGAGAGAGAGAGAGAGAGAGAGAGAGAGAGGGGGGGGAGAGAGAGAGAGAGAGAGGTGCACACCAAGAAGTACTTGAGAATATACGAAATGAGGCTCACCTTCAGGATATTGGCTGAAATCTTTTCCAGCAGGTTTAATTCTCCCTCCCTGATCCACGACATCTTCGGCCCTTCAAAAGTCTAAAAATAGGCGATGGGAATTATTTCAATGTAAAAAAAAAACAACAACAACCGACCCTTCGCTGATCAGAATCAGGGATGAAGTCACTGCTAAAAAAAAGCCCCGAAGAATGTCTCTTGCTAACGGGTCATTGGTGAAACGTTAACGTCACATGCAGCCGGTGATTGATTTATCTTTTGTGTGAAGTTAACTGCCGTGAGGCCAGCGAGGCTCAAACCGAGTCAGAATCCTCCGGTAAAGACAAACGCTTCATGGAAACGGCTTCTTTCTTTTGTATGGTTGAACCAGACCCCGCTGTTCTCACAAAATGACTGTACATATTCCCCATTTCAGGGAGCTTCCAACTCACAGCTTTACTCCAATGCGGAAGAGATCGTCATCGTTGAAGTGACGAAATCACGCAATGACGACTTCCGGTTGGACGTTAGGAGATTTTCAAAATATGGGAATTAATTTAACGTCCATAACAAATTTTTATATAAGAAATAATACAGTATTCAAATACTCAACTAACGTTATAAATAACAGACAGCTCTTAGCCCTTTTCTTTTACCGTAACTCCTCCACTTAAGATATTTTGCAATAGAGTGCCAACATCAACACCTTCATTGTAATATAATATGTATAATATTAAGTCATATCTGCGAATGAAGAGGTGAAGTATCTTTGAAACGTCAATAGCAATCTCTGAAAAATGTCGGTATTGGAATCTTGAACAGTGGTGTTTCACACATTAAATGTTGGACCTCAATTTGTATCAGGTCCAACTACTATAAAAGAGGTTTAGAGACATTTTAATTGACTGTTAATATATAGAAAGTTGATGTATTAAACTTGCAAAGAGACACCTCCTGTAAAGTATATAAAAGCACTAATATATAACTAACAACAGTGCAAAGATCAACGAAAAAAGGAACCACAGCGTAAAGGTACAGTGAATTTATTGCACTTCCCGCAGTCGGCAGGAAGGATCTCCTCTTTCCTGTGATGGCCTTTTGAAGAAAGTGCCTCGCTGTCTCTGCAGCAGGTGGTTGAGACGGTGCTCCTGGTTATCCAATGTGGATAATCCATAAAAAAAAGAATATTGGATTGTTTTTACATTGATGAACGTTATTGACTCAGAGCGCATCTTTACTTTATTACTCATGTGCAAAGCCAGTTATGATAATCATCATAATGACTTAAAATATCTCTATTTTTTATTCAAAGTAGAGGGAAATGAGCTTGAATACGTCTCATGGCTGAGAACAGAAATGTATGTTGTGTGGGTGAGTCAGTGAGAACACACGAGTACTGTATTATCAGAATACTGGTTAGCTTAGCTTAGCTTAGCACAAAGAACGGGAAATCAGCTAAGACGCTAACAGTCTCCCCACCAGCGACTTCCGAGCTGAAGAGTTAACAAATTTGT
Source organism: Pungitius pungitius (assembly GCF_949316345.1). Lineage (NCBI taxonomy): Eukaryota > Metazoa > Chordata > Actinopteri > Perciformes > Gasterosteidae > Pungitius > Pungitius pungitius. Next base: position 16,967,719 of record NC_084910.1, read on the forward strand.
ATTGTTGGTTTAATCTTTACAAAAACTGTGAATTATCATTAAACATGTGATGATATTTTAAGTCTTCAGCAGTTACGTTTACTCTCTATGAGCTAAGCTAACCTGCTTCGTATTTAATGAACAGATATGGTATCGACTTTCTCATCCAGCTGAAAGCGGATTAAAATTATTTCCAAAATTTCAAACTTTCTTTTAAAGAGGCAGGAAAAGCTTAGTATTTCTTAAATGTTTTGCTTACTAAGACTTAGTGAATCTGCTAAATTTGTTTTTAATAGTTTTTGCTGCTTTAAAAATCACTTTTTCCATCCGGTTGCTTTCATTCATCCTTCAGAAAAGTCTGGATGCAGCCGCAGCATTTGTTTTATCCTTTGAGTGGTTAAAGCAGGAAAAGGAAAAAGGAAAGTTTCCTGCAGCTAAATCGTCACAATAAGCCGCGTTAAAACCCCCAGGTTCGTCCCCTCATTGACTGGATGCGATCTACGCAGGCCGCAGTGGCGCCAACTTCTTTAATAGTTTGTAACACACACAGATTAAAAAAACAAGGCTTTATATAAGCACAGGAGTTTTGATACAACAGTTGTGTTGTCTACTTTATTTAACCTTTATTACAATGATGAACGATTAGTGAGTTTAACAGAAGAACTCTTGGAATAGTCCGACTTTATCTAAGATATTTACAGTGTTACAGATGAAGAAAAGTAATCAACTTGGTTAGGACGTGCTGATTTGTGATTTGTTTTGTGTACTTAAAAGCAGCTCCACCCAGCTCCTCCGGCCTGCCTGCACTCCATCCACCGGTTCATCCGGTCCACAAAACGATCGCAGACCATCGCACAAGGCAGAGGCCGAACGCGGGGAGGCCATGGAAGTGGAGTGCATGCTGGGATTTTACTTTTTGAGGCCCCCCCCGTGTGGCGCTGGGAGTGCAGAACATCCAGACTACAAAGAAAAAGCAGCAAAGAGCGACAGAAGGAATGAAGGAATACAGACGAGTGCATAGCGATCTGATCCCAGAAGCCACATGTGACGGAAGGAGAAGCGAAGTGCGTCTCACGAACTACCCCCCCCCCCCCCCCCTCCCTCCCTAAAGCAACCCTCAAATCTGAACCCCTACCGTCTGCCACCAGGCACGTCTTGGTAATCAACACGGCTAAAATGTCTCACAATGTCGGGCCTCAGCGGGGGTTTTTCTTGTTAAGAGCAGGATTAGAAAGCGCTACGGGGCTTCTCGGACGCCTGGGGGGTGAAGTGAGGGCTCAGCGCTTGCCGAGGCTCCAGAGCGGGTCCAGGCTGCTGAGCGGGTCGTCGTCATTGCCGCCGCCTTCCTCTCCTCGTGTCCCGTGGAGGCCCCGGCCCTCCGTCGGCGCCAGGAAGCTCTGCTTGGTCACCCGCTGCCGGCCCTTGCCCCCTCCCTCCATGGAGAAGGCCTCAGGCGTCAGCGCGGCCAGCAGCTCCAGGGACGAAGGAGCCGGCGCCGAGGGGGCCGGAGGCGGGCTGGAGCCGGGCGTGGACGGGGAGGCGCCGTCGAGGCCGTTAGGCGGCGGCGGCGGAGAGTTGGTCGGAGAGACGAGAGGCGGGCTGAAGGAGGAGGGCGGTCGGGGGTACGTGGGGGGAAAGCGGTCCTGGGGCGCCTGGACGTCGGCCAGGGAGTCGAGGCCGGGCGGGATGGCGCCGACCTGGCCCTCGAGGCCGCACGGGGCCTCCATGGCGGGGTCTGTGGCGCTGGGGGGCCGGATGCTGAGCTTGGCGATGGTGGCTTGGATGGAGCTGATGGGCATGTCCCCGCCGAGGACGATGTCCTGCTGAGACTCCTGTCTCGAGTAAGGCTGCAGAGAGACGGTTTAGAGCGAAACCAACCATAAATAATGTTAATAATAATAATATATTAGTAATATGTGTTGCTTTTCTAGCAATGAAAAGTCTCAAGTTTGGCTTGAGAGTGTTAAATTAATATAAACTAACCAGTAGGTTCAAGTTAGTGTTTCAAGATTGAAATAATGGCTGGTAGATCCATATAAATATTGCCTTTTTTCACATGATAAATTAATACATATCATTACGGGAATATCTTTGAGTCTTAAGACTGTTGGTGGGCGAAAATATATTAAAATCTGGTATGTCTCCTTTGCTATTTTGGTCTCCTCTATGTCTCTTAATATGCCTCCTTTCACAATTTATTTGCATTTCATGGACAAAACAATAATTTGAAATAACAGGAAAAGATTTTCTGATTAAAAGAATGTTATTTGTAGCTCTACATATCACTTAAAACATCTATGTGTATATTCCCGAAACCATTTACCCGTGACTGTGCTTAACAACATATGGTACTAGTACTGGTGCTAGCTTGTTAACTGAGCTCATACATATATAACCAGTAATTAAATGAATAAATACAAGTTCATGAGGCTCACACAAACGCCATGTGAGTTTTCGGGGACTGAAGTCGTAACTCTACAGTTCCAGGTCAGTTTTCAAAGCTGGATCACGCTAACCGGGCTAGTCGTATCGCAGACCTCCAAAGTGAGGCAAACTCTGAATGGAGACCTGAGGAAGCCAAACCTTTGAGGCTGCAGAGCTGGTGTTCCTGCTGCAGGTTGCCGTGGTGATGCCGTGTCTCTGGAGGACCTGCTCAGCGTGCTTCAACACGGCCTCATAGCAGAACTTCAGGTGGAGCTGGAGGCAGACGCACAAGAGAATATTCATACCCCCCTAAACTAGAAGTAAATCTGGGTTTCATTTAAATAAAAGACCATAACTGGCTTTATTGAGTGAATGTAAACATAAAAGAAACCATGACGTGCATCTATGGATGGATGGAGGAAACTACAGTGAAAGGAAATGCCCAGGTCTATCATCCAAATGCAAATATTCTGCAGCACGTTGAGCTCTTTGTGTCTGACCTTCTCCTGCAGCATGTTCTTCCTCTGTTGTCTCATCTTCTTCACCAGCAGGGGAAGGTCCGGGATCCCGTTTCCCGCCTCCAGCTCCTGCAGCGCGGCGTACAGCAGGCAGAAGACGCCGGTGCGTCCCACGCCCGAGCTGAGACAGACAAGTGTGCGGCTGATTAGGACATCACATGACTGCGGGTCAACGGACAAAATCCAATGACATATTTCTGAAACCGGGAAAACCTCGATGGGTATATCGTTTTGGTGCTGTTTAGGATTTACTGTCTATTGCTGACTTTACCATTAACAATCAAATCGAACAATGTTGCTTTAAAACGGTATCTTCAATTACTCTTTAATATCAGATACAAAGTTCTTATTTATTTATTTTGTCTGATTGTCAGTATTTGTTTCTCTCCTGTAACAGCCAGATTACCCCTCCTGTATAAAATATAGATATATTCTATATTCATAATTTCAGGGCATTTTGTTATCTGCCATTTGTTTTCTATGAAACTGTGTAGTTCATCTTTAATTCGCTTTTGAGTTATTAATCGCTGGAATCTCAACAATCAGAAAGTGGTTTAAAGAACATATCTTTAAGCATCACGTCTATAATACACACACACACACCTGCAGTGCACCACGACAGGTGTGTGTAAGGGCCGCTGGTGGAGGTAGTGTCCATGAACCTCCTGGATGAATCGCAGCAGGTTGCTCTTGCTGTCAGGAAGACCCCTGATGAGAGAAATAATAAATTGATGAATCCTCTGCTTAAATAAAAAGGTTTAAAAAAAAAAAATCCTAAAAACACAATGAGTCTCACAGCTCCGGCCACGAGGTGAACTGCAGGTGGACGACGGTGCGCTTCAGGCTCTGGTCGCGGTACTGCAGGCTGATCATGCGCTCCACGTGCGTCGGCGTCATCTTCTGCGTGGTGAGGCTGAGCGTGATCGGCCCCTGGGCGACCTGCTGGCCGCGCTCCGTCGGGAAGTAGCGCACGACCTTTCCCTGCGGGAGTCAAACACGCAGGGGGACGAATGAGGAAAAACTTTTTACACAGAACTTTTCACACACACATTATCTGAATCGCTTCCATATTAACCCCAGTGCAGACTAAGCCACGCCCCCATACCCTTTCTATATTAACTCCAGTGCAGACTAAGCCACGCCCCCATACCTTTTCCATATTAACCCCAGTGCAGACTAAGCCACGCCCCCATACCTTTTGAATATTAACCCCAGTGCAGACTAAGCCACGCCCCCATACCTTTTACATATTAACCCCAGGGCAGACTAAGCCACGCCCCCATACCTTTTCCATATTAACGGCAGTGCAGACTAAGCCACGCCCCCATACCTTATCCAGCTCCTGCTCTGAAACCAGCATGACTATCAGCGACACCTTCTGCTCAAACACCATCAGCCAGAAGTCCGCCGCCGTGCCGGAGAGCGGCGCCTGCGTGGCGATGAGGCGCGGGCAGTACGGCGACAGGTCTTCCACGTAGCTGGAGTTGATGTAGTCGTCTTTGCCCGATTGCAGCACCACGCGGTTGAGGTCGTACGGCATGACGTCCTGGTGGCGGTTCTTCATGGTGTAGCAGCGGGCGATGGCGATGGACAGCTGCCGGGCGTCCTTCTCCTGCTGGTCCTGCAGCTCTTTCCAGCGGGCGTCCAGCACCGAGAGGCCGCCCTCGCTCTCCGTGGGGAGCTCCAGAGAATCCACCTGGGCTCTGAAGCGCTCCAGCTGGCCGTGAAGGCGAGTGACGCGCTCCGGCGCCTGGTACGGGTCACCCTGGATCAGCAGAACACCCTGGGAGTTCTTCTTGCGACGCTCCCCATCCTGCGGGTCGGCTTTGGTGGGCTGGAGGACATTGGTGGGAGCCTTGGGGCCTCCTGGTTGGCTCTCTGGGCTTGAGGAGAGGAGGTCGTCTGTGCTCGAGTTCTGCCGCTGGAACAGCGACGTGGAGGGAGAGACGGCAGAGGGGGTGGGAAGAGCGGGTGGAGCCGCGCCTCCTGGGGTGGGGGCCGCCGTGGTTCTCTGCTGGGGGTTCAGACTCAGAGAGGTGGGTCCCGGAGAGGGGGACGGCGAGGGGGAAGGCGAGGGGGGAGGAGGGACAGCGGTGGGCTGTTGAACCGCAGAAGGACCGGCAACAGCGGGTTGGATCATATGCTGGGTGGGGGGGGCGTGTGCGCCGCGTGGGCCCATGGGGGCAGGTTGCTGCGGAGCACCTGGAGGCGCCGCAGCTCCTGGAGCAGAAGGGTACATAGCGGGGGGCTGCGGGTGGGTGATGGGGAGAGGAGCCGCAGGCTGCGCAGCCAGAGGCTGTTGGGGCATCATCGGAGCCCCCCCAGGGTAGCACACCCCCCCGGAATGAGGAGGGTGAGTTTGGGGCTGGCCGGGCATCTGCATGGGCTGCTGGGGCATGTTTGGTAAAGGAGGCTGTCCGGGGTGGGGGTGATGCTGATGGGGCGGTGCACCGGGAGGCATCTGTGGCATGGGGCCCCTGGGCAGATAGACCTGAGGGTCGGGGGCCATGTGAGCTTGTGAGGCTGGAGGCACCTGAGGCCGCTGGGTGGTGGGGTGAAGGGGCTGACTCGAGGGGGGCATGTAGGTCTGCGACACTGGGGGCATTGGCTGAGTTGGGGCGGGCATTTGTGCTCTGAGACCCCCCGGCATCTGCATCTGCTGGGCACCATGGGGCATGTGTTGCTGCTGGTGAGGGGGTCCATGGGGCATCTGCTGGTGGGGATGGGGCAGGTAGGGCTGAGACACAGGAGGTGCTGGCTGAGAAGTCGGGGGTACGTGTGGATGCGCAGGCTGAGGTGGTATCTGGCCCGGGGGGGGCCTTTGCATGGAGCCTGGCATCATGTGGGGGTGATGCTGGGGTACGTAGCCCGGTGGAGTTTGGTACCCTTGGGGCAGCTGATGCTGCGGCTGATAGCCATTGTGTTGATGCGGCTGCACGTGACCCGGGAACCCCTGCTGGTAGTGGGGAGGCACGGCGTGCTGCGGGGGCATATAACCATGAAGGTAGCCTTGCTGGGCCTGGAGATGAGGGTGGGGGCCAGGAATAGCCGTCGGCCCGTGCTGGTAGCCCTGAGGCGGCGGATGCCCCATGGGCTGAGGGTACGGCTGTTTCTGCAGCTGCGTTTGGGGGGGTGGTGGTGGTCCTGGTCGGGGCATAAACTGGGGGTAGGTCCCCATCTGTGGGGGCAGAGTGTAGCCAGTTGAAGCTGGGGGGACAGAGTGGTGCTGCGGCGCAGGGGCGTAGCTGGGCATAGGGACCTGATTGCTATCCACGGTGGAGGTAGGGGGCCGGACCGGGGTCGGGGCTACGAGGACGGGTTGGGGGGCTTGAGCGTGGGCCGGACGATAACCCGACGCGGCCGCATGGCTTGGCATTTGCGGAAGCATCTGCGCCGTCATCTGAGGGAGGGGTCCTCGAGGCAGAGGTCCGTGAGAAGGAAACTGAGCGATCCGCGCCAGCAGCTCTGGGGGGGGCAGGTGGGGGGGGAAGCGGGCGAGACCGGCGGCCGGAGCACCGGGCCAGGGCACAGAGCTGCTGCCGCCCGGTTTGTGCATAGCGGGGAGGAAGGCTTCGGGGCCCGCAAGATGAGCCGCGGAGGTGGGGAAAGAGGACATGTCAGGCGGGAGGCTGCGCAGCTCCTCGGGTAGGTCCCCCCCCAGGGCCAAGATGGCCGCACTAAGCTGGGCCAGCTCCGGGTCATCCAGGCTGGAGCAGGCCGAGTCGCCATCCGAAGCCTTCGGCATGAGGGTGGGCTTTGCTGCCGTGGGTCGGGCTGGGGGCCTCTTCTGGCTCTCTCTGGGGAGGGGGGGGGGGGAGGGGTAAAAATGTAGACCAAAACTTTGAGACAGTTATAGCAAGAACCTTTCAATTTGAAACCTTTAGAAGAACTCTCATTTTACTGCAGCAGGTGTCCAGCATTATAAAAGAGATCATCTACTCTGGTCTGGTCTTACTTACTTACTTACTCATTTGAGTCATAACTACTAAAATGAGGCCACTTCATAACCAACATTAAAAAACTTTTCAGTTTCATCGGGAGCCTCACTTTTCAAAGGCGGGCTTCCTGTCCTCAGCCCTGGTCTCGCAGAGGGTCTTGGCTCTCTCCAGCAGCCGTGAAGCTTTGGCCTCCAGGTCATCGTAGAACTCCTTCCCCTCTTGGGACTTCTTCATCAGGTCCTCGTAGGCTTCGTAGGAGCCCACCAGTCCGTGCACGGTGGCGTTCCACTGCTGCTCCGTCTGGCTCAGGCCCTTACGGACCGAGGCGTACTGGACGTTGGCCTCCGTCAGGGCCTTCAGGATGTTCTCCTGAGCCGCCAGGTTCTGCTCAATGTACACCTTTACCTGCTCGTACTTCTTCAGCTGCTCCTCAAATGTACGCTGAAAGGACACCGGCTAGTTAGAGGTCTCGAATCTCATCGGTTTTATCAGCAAAGGTGTCTTAAGGATTTAAACTTCTTAAACTTCTTGCTCTGAAATCTAAATATTATGCTCTGTAAAGTCAGAAAAATAGTCCCTAGAAAATACCAGAACTCAAAAGATCAGGAGATGAGAATGTATTTTTACTGACTAAAACAAATCTTGTCATTAATAGTTTTATTGATGTATTATAGAGCTACCGTTAAAATAGCTCATAATTCATCTTGAATTCACCATCAGTCAAACGTTATCTCACACGTTGGACTGTGTAGTTACCACAAACCTTCATGTCGGCCCTTTCTGTGGTGACCAGGGTGGAGGTGATGTCATCTTGCTGGATGAGGTCGCGCAGTTGTTTCTCCAAAGAGTTTCTCTGTTCCCTCATTTCCTGAACTTTCCCCAGGATCCGCTTCATGCACTGCAGGCCTGCCACTTCATCTGCACGCACACACACACACACGCACACAGACATTCAAACATGGCGACTGCGTCCCATACGACTGTTCGGTGTTCTTAACGTCATCTTTGTCACTAACAAACTCTTTGCATCACATGAGTTAGCTACACACGGAGCTATTCAATACAAATTAGTGGTGCTTCCCTTTACGGATGAAAACCTAGAATCCTGGAATTGTGTATTCACACAAAACCAACTAAAAAGCTGAAACTGAAGCTGAAAATCTGAAACCTTTTCAGTCCTTTTAACATTAAATTAAAGAGATTTGATAATAGATAAATAGTTTATAACATTTCCGTCATCACGTGAGGATTTTATGCTTTTCTTTGGATATCTTTACGTTTTGAATTGTTACTCTGAGAAAACAAACACTTTCAAGACATGCAATTTTGGGCCAAACAATGAATTCCGTAGATGTATTGTTAACAACGCATGACGTCAGCTCTCAGACGGCTGCAGGTTACTTTTGCGTTTGACCTCGATGAGGACTTTCTTTCATCGAACCTTCATGACTCGAATCCGTCCCAGACACACGGGGCCGGACCCTTGTAAAACACACGCTCACCTTCGCTGAGCTGGGGCCGGGGCAGGGCCTCTTTCAGGCGTTCCAGGGGCCCCCCGAGCAGACGCAGGTTGCTGATGTGCAGGTTCATGGCCCGGTGGAGCTCCGTGTTGGTGAAACTGGCTTTCTCGTGCGCCTCCATGTACTTCTCCAGGTCCCTGTGGATCTCAGCCAGAGCCTGGGCCTGCGCCGCGGGGTGCACGTCGCCCGCAGGGGGGCCGCCCGCCTGCTGCAGGGCCCGCCTGCCCGCCTCGTCCTCCTCCAGGACGTCTCTTATCTCCTTGAGCGAAGACTCCACGTCGGTGAAGACGCCCGAGAGCCCTGCAGAGCAGAGACAATGTGACAGGTGCCATTTACACGCCAAAAACCCCCACAGATTTATGATTATTCATTACTATCAAACACATATCTGACTGTCAGGGTGCACAATTGGATCATAATTCACGACTTTTTGTTTTGGCTGAAAGCCTGTGCAGTGTCCCCCCCCTCCCCCCCGTTATAATGGTAGGGGAAACACTGCTGTGTGTGTGTGTTCCTTCCTCACTGACCCTGCATGGACTGGACGAGGCTCTTGACGGTGTCGGGTCGGACACTGAGAGCGGCACACTTCTCCATCAGGACCGGAGGGATGTGGCTGTACATGTCCAGATTGTCCACCGACTCGGGCTCCAAACCCAGAGAGTCCATGAACTGCCTGCAGGAGGAGACGAGACCGGTCAGCTCAAACGGACAATGATGGATTCCTAAAGCATGATGTCCAACGGTGATCAATTCTTAATGACATTTAATATTCAATCGATGGTCTTGAACTTTAAGAAACTTTTAGATATCAAATGACAAACCAAATATTTAGTTGATAACTTTATTATGAAAATAATAACAATAATGGGTAGGAGTGTTCCTGATTACATACTTCTGAGACTTTCTGGCACTCACCAGGAAAACGAAAAAAAGCATTTAAACGTTGTTTTAGAGCGTTTATGAGCTGAGAAAGAGTTATGAATGATATATAAAACTCGGCACAGCAAACAACATTTCGCTGAGGTCATTTGGCTTCAAAGCTGCTGCCTGTGCGCGCAGAGTAAACACTGATACGCATCCCTAACCTGTGGGTTGACCTCTAGCGAGTGTAACGTGCGCTTTCTGAAGGGAGCAAGGACTCACTCCAGGGTTTCGTTCTTGCTGTCAATCTTGATCATGATGTCCCTCAGCAGCTTGGCCTTCTCCTCACTGTGAACAAGGCCAAAAGCAACGTAACCACCGACGTCCGCGAACTGAACTCGCTCCTCTCCACCCGTTTAATACTTGGCTTCCACCCGGAGGCACCCACCTGTACAGCGAAGAGGCTTCGTGGGCGGCCATTGGCACCAACTTGGCAAACAGGTCTGGACCAGTAACACTGGGGTCTGTGGGGTTGACCGGCAGAGCTTTCACCAGCGGGGCACCTTTGGAAGACAGTAACACATGAGCCAGACTGTGTGGACAAGGACAGCGTGGTTTCCTCGGGGCGTTTAATTCAAATCTAACAAAAAGTACCCGAGTGACCCGAGACTTCACACAGTCAAACAAACTGTTAAAACAAATCCAAAGACACACAACACACACAAAGGCCTGAAGCTTCTTCCTGTTACCTTTGACCGAGGCCAGAGTCTCCAGAGAAGGAACAGTCTCGTGATAGACAAAGTCGTTGTCCTTTTTGGCTGAATTAAATCTGTCGGTGATAAAGACAAACAACACAATTGTGAAGCTGCAGCTAAATGACTGCGATGAGAAGTGGAGGAAGATGCACTGCTCACTTTCCCCCGATGACGTCCATGGTGAACCTCAAGGCGTCCTGCACGCTGTCGGGCTGTCCCTTGAAAACACAGAGTGCGTGCGTGTGTGTGTGTGTGTGTGTGCGCGTGTTCACATTGATTTACAAAACTAAAGAAGTTGCTATGATGACACCGGCATCATCTGATTATCTGTAGCTGGGGGGCCTACCTTCGCCAGCTTGATGGCTTCAGTGAGTTTGTCCAGGGAGCTCTGCAGATACGCCAACTGAAGGAAGCAGAACATGTCGGTAAGGAGGACGCAAAAAAACTGGAGTGAGACGTAGAATACATCGAGACATTCAGCGAGAGGGAACGCAGCGCACAAAACTAGCTTAAAGAGGCTTTTGAGAACCGGCTCTGAATCAGGCGATCCTCCGAAAAGGGCATCAAGGGTATCAATAATATCTGATCAACTTCCATCACTAATAAAACCTTTTTTTAAACGTTTATTGACAAGTGAAGTGAAACTAGTATTTGCTTTGAAAAATAAAATGGTAGTCTTTGTTGAGAAGAAACCAATAGACATTTATGAATTACTTGCAAGAATAACAGTTTGATTTGGATTCATAATTTGCAAAAAAGAGAAACTTTTCATTTCTGTCTGGAATAAAATGATCAAAACCACAGCAACTCGACAGTGGAATCAAATAAAATCCTAGTTTGGACCTACCCGCTCGCCGTACTTCTGCTGCTCCTCGGCCTGTTTCCCCATGTGCAGCTGGTAGGGGAACAAAATAAACTGTGAACACACCAACACATTCTTACATGCATTGAATCCATCTCTCTCTCTACTCACATGTGCAATAGAAGCAAAGTAGTAGATCTTCATCTGGACCAGTTTCTTCCAGTCTTTCTGAATCTTTCCCAGCATAGACGCCGTCTCCGAGTTCTCCAGCGCCCTGCAGGCCTCTTTGTAGTAATCCACCACCTGCAGCACCACATCCACTCATTAACCTCCAACAGCGAAACCACGGACAGGAGTGGTGTAATTAAATGTGATTCATATCCAATGGTAAGAAGTTGACCTGAGCACTAATGCGAGCGACCAGGAAACTCTTCCTGTTGTCCAACATGGACTTCTCCAGGAGACACTCCTGAGCTTGTCCCTGGGAGGCAAACGCACAGGTTGATGAGACAGAGGTGTGTGTGTGTCTGTGCGTGTGTGTGCGTGTGTGTGTGCCTGCGTCCTACCAGCATGAGGTTGATGTTGAGGTTAAGGATCTGGTGGCTCATGTCCACGCTGAAGTTGTGGCTGAAATGGTCTCTCAGGTAGGAGAACGCCCCGGCCGAGCACTGGAAGTGCGTACACGACACCTTCATCCCCTGGACGCAGTGCAGAGAGTCAGCGGGACTTTTTGTGTGGGCGTGTGTGTGTGGGGGGGTTGTGCGTGTGCATGTGTGCGCGTGCCTCACCTCCTCGGATACCCGGTTATCCATGGCTCCCAACATGGAGTGCAAGGCCCCTACGGGGGAGCCACAGAAAGGTTGGGTTCAGTTTCACATTCATGGATCCAGAAATACTTTTCCATGCACCTTAGAAGTAGGTAACAAGAATATCTACTGTTTTTTTTACATTCAAATACTTTCCTGTGAAAGTTCTCTTTTTGTGCGATAACAGAAATCCAGCTGATGTATGATACACGTCATGTAGCTATGGGACTACATCACATTATTTATCGACATCAAAAAATTCTGCATTGAAACAAATAAGATTCGACTCAATTCAAAGGTGTGAGACGGGAGTATATGCACAAAAAATAATAAAGAATAAAAATAAGTTGCCCTGCATGACTCACCGAGATTGTAGAGGATGCAGGCCTGCTCGTAGCTGATGTCGTCGTGCGTGACTGTCTTTCCAGAGAAAATCTCTGTCCTGCACACAAATAAAGATTGAATCACACGGCCTTCATCAAGGAGGAAGTTCACATTAGAGAAGGACAGTTTTATTTTCCTCATAAATATTTAAATGAAGGGGAATAGCAGCACGTAAATACACAGTTATCAGTTTCATCCCACTCTGTTCAAAGGGAGGGAGCCGTGTGTGTGTGTGTGTGTGTGTGTGTGTGTGTGTTCCTACCATGAGATGGGTACGGCAGCCTCCTGGCCCGTTCCCATGGGCACTCGGCTCTGGACGTAATGCAGCTGGCCGAAGTACTTCCTCAGCGTGCTGCATCCCTCAAAGTCTCTGGTCACATTCACCGCACTCTGTGGAACCGAAAGATCTTTTACATTTACACATTGAAAATGATAAAATCCGCTAAATGCCATCTGACAACAAGTGAATATTCAGATTGGAGGGGGAGGAGGTCTCTATTCCATCAGCCGAATGAGCGTCACAAGCCAGTGCAGATTTCATTCATGCTTAACAGGCTTCCAATGCACTGATCACATGTTGTAAGAGTGTAATAATCGGCTCGCCAAACTTCCCAAGCTTTAGATACCAAACTGGCCCAAGCGGTGTCACTCTCGAAATAACCATCAGGATTTCTATTGTGCATTCTACAAAAAGGTCCTGTAGGTTTATCACATAAAGTATCCGGACGTAACTGCACTGGAGCTGTAAAACCACTGCGTCTGCAAACACACCGTGAACCAACCTAGAACTTACAAGTCTCCCATTGAAGCGACAAGTTCTAATGTTTAACTTGTAGAACTAATCATTTTTCTTGCACGTCTAATTGTTGGATGTCCTTTAGTCCTGAATCCTGAGAGGGATCAGATCCAAGACGGCTGTGTGACCACAGAGCACAAAACAATGCAGATGTCACTTAGTGATTCATCTGCCCTTCAACAGCCATTCAAATTTCCCCCAGGAAATAAAACCAAACCCAAATCAGCGGTCAATGTGATCCAATCAATTCCTCCAGAAACCTCTGAAACAGTTTACATGCACTTCACTAAAACTCACCGGCTATTTAATGTAAGAATCACAAATTCCTGTCCACTTCCCACTATGTCGTTTTCCTCTTCACAGCATTACGGTTTGATATATCTTAAACATGAGTCTCTTTCACGTTAGTTTAGTGGGGATGTCCTTGTTTTGTTTTATTGTGCAACATCAGACCTTTGTGGGATTGGTATTTTGGAGGTGTATTGGTAATACAAGAGGGGGAAAGGACTGAAATAGACAACAGAATTAGATTCACGGGCTTCCCCATCGCTAGTTTTAAAGGGAACCCCTGAGACTGGGACGTGGCAAAAAATGATTTAGTTTCAGAGAACTCACCTGCCGCAGTGTCTCCAGTTTCTTCAGCTGCTCATTATAGTTGTCTGGATTCTCTCCATAATTCTTCAAGATGAACTGGAGGAAAAGAGAGAACTACTGGTAGAAGTAGGTTGGTACATTGGGCAATACAAATCTGCTTCCTTCCATTGCTTTCACTGAAACATTTAAAAAACATGTTTAAATCCTGACTGGGTATACATCCTTATGAAGTATCTAGCTTTAAAGATTAAATAAAAATGTCTTTCAAACTGTAGCTCTGTCATCAATCAATATTTTGCCCTGAGCTCGAGAAGGGAGTTTGAACTCTGTTGGGGTTAGAAGATCTCCCATCATGCTTTGCAAAGCCTTCCCCTGTCTCCTTGAGCCTCGTAAATAAGCAAGCAAGCAAGACGCTTGATGTCAGGTCAGGAGGTGAAGAATTGTGCAGGCGTCACTGGTGCTTTTGTTTCTCTATAATCACAACATTATGGAGGCAGCAGAGTCACGAGCGTCCTCGAAAAGATGCACAATAACGCAGCCACGGGGCAGGACGGCATTGTCCCAACTTCCACAAGACACATCCGTGCTGCTCTCCCTTCTCGTCGCTCATCAAATGAAACCGCAGCCTTTGAGAAATCCATCATCATCCTCTTTTACATTAGTTTGATCTGATGGAAGTGAGATCCATTGTTTCGTGTGAGAAACAACGCCACTGGTCGACTAACTGTTATCAGAGCTTAATATTGGGGTTTCACAGTCACTCCACCTTGAAATTTGCTGATGAAACAATTGTATATATATATATATATACAGTATATATAAATAATATGCTCTTTTAGGGCCATTTTTTAAACGTGCTGCAACCGGAATCATTGAAAAGAAATTCAAAATCGCTTAAATCACGACGCATTACGAAAGGAAGGTGTTGATTGTTGGCAGTTTATTGCATGAAGTCATGTAGGCCAGAGGAGTTACCGCTAAACAAGAGGGCAAAGATCTGTTACTCTTATGGCCACCAGGAAATGGTTCAACAGGACGAGATGAGGAGAAAACATAAACACACACACAACCACGCAGACACACAAATCACTATCACACCAAACATCAGCTGGTTATCTCATTGATAATAGCATAGCAGAGATCAACTCTTGTATTTTGTGTTCACTTTATTCCCTTTTATTTCCCTGGTTCATGTTTTTAAAAGCACACGTTTGGTGACAGGTACATGACTTGACCTCTTCTGTGACGTGCAGATGAAGCACGGAACGGTCGGCTGGGCCTCTCCTCCGGCAGGGACCCTAGACTGCACCTTCTGTCGGCTAGTCAGGTGCGTGTGACAGTGAGATCACCGCTTGTTATTTTCCACGTCGCCACACTAACCGAACCGGGGCCGTGGGGAGCCGGGCTCGTGATTTCATACAGCGCTTGTCTCGAACGCGTTAAGTCGGCTTGTCCACGAGTCGCAGTAAACGGTCAGTGAGCCACTTTGCTGGAGCGCTAACGCTACTTACGCGAACTTCGAGGTGAGCTGCTAGCTTATTATTGTTATTAGCTAGCACGGAGCTAACGTTAGCAAACTAAAGGCGGTGGTCGGGGGTAGATTTGTCGGATTCACATCTAAGCCAGCCGGCTAGCGAGGCGTTGAGAAATATCCCGATAAGCACTTTTGTTTAACGCTGGCTAACGCAGGCATCTTCATTGAGTTATCCAGTCGTCCATAATCCATGTTCGGTTGACTTTCGCCCTCAGCCCTGTTGCTCCACTCCCCCACCCAGCTCACCTGCCTGACGGCCGGGCTGAACGGGAACTCTCCAGCCTCCTTCAGATCCAGCCAGATCATCGGCATGCGGGGAACCGCCTCCATCGCGGCCCGTGTCGGCCGTTACGATGTCAGAACCCACGTCGGTAGCTTCGCTTGCGAAAACTGTGTTTTCCCCCCCCCAAAAAGAAGTGAAGGAGATTTTCCTCCAAACAACTGTGTCATGTATCAATTTCTCCTTAACCGGAAGCTGGATCCACGTGACGTAGGGTCTTTATATTCGCCGCGTGGGTTTGTGGGAAATGAAGTTGTAATACAACAGTCCCATTTCGAAAGAAATCATATTTTTTTAGTAAAAGCCCAACATTTGTTCTAATTATTCAAAAGTATTTTAATTTAGTACGCATATACTTTGATCAGGTATCTAACAGTACAATAATGTTAGATCATACTAAAAATCTTAGAGTTATGAGGAAAAAAAATACTTTTTAGTTAATTGGTTTAACTTGTTTCAAAAAATTATATTTGCATCTGGTAAATATCTTTACGTTTTCATTTGTAAAATATTTAATCCACCAACTTTCTAGGTTATGTTAACATATTTTATTCATAAGAACATTATTTGGATTCACTTTTTCTCTTCACAAAATCCTGCAAAACTGTACGATTATTATAAGGCCATGCTTTGAGTTAATTTGTGGTTACAGAAGGACCATTTTATTATACTTTCTCCCTAAACTTTGTATAAATGAAAAAAATACTTAAAAATAACATAGTTCATGTTCGTTTATTCTTCATTTGTACATTTCTGTGCAAATGATATAATAAAAAGCAGTATGAGCTGTAATATTCTCAAAAAGTTTGGATTAATGCAGTAGGTATTCAATTCTGCTCGGACGCGTTTACTACTGCTGTCTGCTAATACTGAAGCAGAAATCAGATATCACCTTCAAAATAAACCTACTTCCTTTTAAACACAGAATAGACATACATCATCGTTCGATATACGAAAGGACAACTTGTGGGAAGCTTTAGATGAAAACAGAATTCACCGCCTAACTTAAGCATTTAGACGTTTAAGCTAAACGAACCCTAGTATTTCCTACTAAAACACATTGTTAGTCAATTTAAGCTTGTGCTTTGTTCTGGAAAGTCCAACAGGAAAAGCGCATCTCTAATCTGCTTTGCTTTACATTTGTCCCGTCGCCGCCATTTTTGATCATCAAATAAAAAACTAAAAACAAAACACAAATGATACGCTATTTCGCAAAGAAGTCACGTAACAATCATCTAAGGATTAGTTAGTAGATACCTAATTGACATCGCCATTTTGAGGCAAGTATACTACGATAACATTATTGATACGAATAAAGGACCCCGGTTTGCAAAACACGGAAATGTATAGTTGATCCAAACAGTGATCAACACAGTTAGCAACAATAAAGTACCAACGGCTAGTCGCCCGTTAGCTTTCAATTATCACTTTAGACTCACTAGACAGTATTAGTGAGGAAATATTAGAGCTGTCTCTCTACATGAACCTCTTTGTTTATTGGTAAAATATCCGAGCGCAGCCGTCGCGCCCGGGAGTCTTTGAAGAATTGACCGGCGGATGTGGAAATAGCTTCTTCAATAGCCGCAACTTCCACCGGAACAAACGCAACTTCATTAGCAGGCAATCCGTGTAACGCTAGCAGTCATCCCCGCCATTCTTACCGAGTGAGACGTTACATTTTTATAATGTTCACCGGGTGTTTACATAATAACTTTTATCATTAAAATCAACTCTTGACGAGTACAACACGAAACGCATGGATGACTTCGTAAAATGCATTGCGTTCAGAACGGACATCCCTTGTGTCATTTCACCCGTGTAATTACCCACACACGAAGAGTAATAACAGTGAAAACATGATTAGAACGGTGGGACGTCAAAGTACAATTTACTAAAATTAATGGTGCTGCTTCATAATTCTGCTCTCCTGTGTTTTGGAGGGAAAACACATAATATTTCATACATTTATCAGCTCTAGACACATCTCACAAGTTATCGTCTTAATCTAAACAGTTTTTAAGTTCACCTATATCCTCTAACAAGGCCTCTACCATAACCATCCAACACACTAAATATAGCTTCAAAGTAAAGCATCAGCAATACGAATTTCTTTTTGTGCATAATACGTCATTTTCTAATTTTGTTTTGTCCAACCAACAGTCCCAAAGAAAGAGAATTACTGTTTACAAAAACATCGAAACAGAGAAGTAGCAAATCGTCATGTGTGAAGAAATGTATTTTTGCTCTTCAAAAGACCTGAAGCATTCGTTTTCCTGTCGATCATCTCGGCGCTACAGTCAACGCTCTGACCTCAAACGTTTTTTCCAGAAAACTGGGTGAAGATACTGGAACATTTGTGATGATCTTGAGCTTCTGACATGCAACCAAAGACAACCCCATTGTTGAAATACCGTGTCTTCTGGGTATTATTACATTCCACACAGTTGCAGGAGCTTGTGGCTGACTCTCAGCGCTGTGTTCCTCCTCTCTGTCAGCAGATGTCTCTGGTGTATCTCGGGCACCAGCTGCTGGAGGCGGCGCGGGGCGGACAGGACGACGATGTCAAAGCCCTGATGGCCAACGGGGCTCCGTTCACTACGGACTGGGTGAGGCTCATATACGTCAATTATGGAATAATCGTTAGGCTAATCCACAACGACAATGAGAGTGAACCCCTCATCCGCCGCAGGGACACAGAAATGGTCGGCCCCGAACGCCGGTTGAGGCGTCGCATTGAGTTTATAAGACAGTAAAAAAAAAAGCAAAAGAAACATCAAGCGGATCCTCAGTGAGCAAAAACTGCAGTCTGATACTAAGTCCTGTGCCTGCTAATGTACTTTCTCTCTCATCAAAGAGGGCCAACGAGGTTAGTGGGCAATTTGCAATACTCCTTCACAGTGTCACAAGAGTGCAGCTCTTGCACATGAAACAAACTGACTATACACTGCAAAAAAATACATATCTGTGAAAGCTATTCATCTTTACCTCAGGGGTCAAAACCAAGCGCAGATTGTGAACCTGAAAGATTTTCATTTTACGGCCACATGAGAGAAACAAAAGAAGCAAATCCTCAGTTATGAGAAGATGAAAAATGACACATAATTAATCAATTCTCAAAGTGGTTGTCCATTATGTTTTCTGTCAATAGACTCATCTATTAATCAATTAATCCATATTTTACCCAATCACTTATTTTGTTATATCTCTAATGCACCATAATGAACCTTTCACGAGTGTTTTCTACAAGCATTCAGAGTCTGTATCGCTTATTCAGTTTGTCTGCAAATTAATAAAATTGTTGTCCCTAATGTCACCTGTAACAATACAGTACAACAGTACAACAACAGTACAACAACAGCTTACAGATTGACGGGTCTCAAAATTAGCAGCTTTCGCCTATTTGTTGTTTTCCCCCCAACGACCCATATCCCATATCGTCTGTACGTGCATGAACTCAAAACCGACTCTTAATGAAATGCACCATGTATGTCTCCCTTCTAAGTGAAGCTGAGTGTGTGACTATAATGGATGTTGAGTTGAATTTCTATTACCTCGGAGTGTCAACATGAGCGACACTTTCAAAGCCTTTGACGAACTCCTACATCCGCGGATAATTACACGCAAAGACTCCCGCAGGGCCCGCTTGTCTTGGTCGACAGTTCGTCTTTGCAGTAGATCTGACGTGCTTGAAGGTAATGGAACAATCACAAGGAGCACGCCTCAGGTTGTGAGAGCCGGTAGAATAATAATGTGTGGCTCTGGGGGGGGGGGGGGGGGGCAGTCGTCAAGTCTTTGAAAAATACTCACTCAGGTAGTTTTGAGTATTCCTGACGGTGTCGGTAACCTCTGCGGGTGGAGTTTGACACACCTGCATGTTTACCAGACCGGTCTGTAGAATGAAGCTACTGAGAAGCTCTTCTAAATGACCCCCGATGCAGTTTCCATTGATCACTACGTGTGTATAAGCTGTTGTAGGATTGTTTGTTGTAGAACAGAAGCTAGTAAAACAATCTCCTCCTAACAAGCCGCCTCCCTCTCGCCTCTCTTTCCTCCAGCTAGGCTCCTCGCCGCTGCATCTGGCGGCCCAGCACGGCCACCACTCCATCACCGAGGTGCTGCTGCGTGCCGGGTTCAGCCGGGACGCCCGCACCAAAGTGGACAAGACCCCTCTCCACATGGCCGCCTCGGAGGGTCACTCCACCATCGTGGACCTGTTAGTGCAGGTGAGGAGAGAGGAGATGTATGATGATCATGATTTAATATGTATCTCTATTTTATACGCATGAACCAAAAAAAAGCAATCTCTGATACAAGAGACACGTGAAGAGACGTTTTCAGCATCGTTAGATGATATGCACGCTACACTGCTGCTATCTGCCCAGTCACAGAACACCTTCTCTCATTCCCTTCCCTTTTTGTCGCCCTTCTCCTTTCGCGTCTGTTTCCTTGCCTCGCCACCGGGGGGCGCCGCGTGTCCGCGCAGAACGGCGCCAACATAAACGCCAAAGACATGCTGAAGATGACGCCGCTGCACTGGGCGGCCCAGCGCGGCCACAGGGAGGTCGCCGAGCTCCTGCTGAAGCGCGGCGCCGACGGCCACTGCCACAGCAAGTTCGACAAGACGCCCTTCGACATCGCCATGGATACCAGCAACACCGAGCTGATGATACTGCTACAGGTGGATGGAAGGGGGAGTGGGGATGGGAAGGGGGCAGGGACACACACACGGGGTTGGGGGGGGAGACACTCGGACATGTGAGGAGTGAGTCAGACAGAGAAAGGCAAGGAGGGACGGAGACAAATGTAAACGGAGGATGAGAGAATGGAAGGTGAAAAGAGTCGTGAGGAGGAGGGGAGAAGAAGAGAGAGAAAAAAGAGGGGGTAATGAATAGTTATAGGGACAGGCATCTGAGAGAGGAGGAGGAAGGCTCAACACTTTAGTGCGAGATTATAAAGCAACACAACCGAACAGCAGACATTCGGGAGGGGGAGGAGGAGGGAGGGGGGGGGGGGGGGGGCTAATAGATGAAAGTGAGTAAGACAGGGTGAGACAGATGGATGCAAGGCGGGGAAGCGAGGGAGAAAGATGGACAGAGATTAGTGGAAGGGGGGGGAAGGCCAAAAGGAAGAGGAGCGAGGAGAAGGGAAATGGGGGAGTCGAGGAGATTTAACTGAAAGACGGAAATAAAAAAAAGGACGGATGTGCACAGTGCCCCGGTGATATCAAAAAATACGTTTGATGTTTTTTAAGTCCGACTGGCAAGGAGCTCCAGTCGGACTCCCCGCCCCGTTGCCATGGTTTCAGAGGCGATGCAGACTCTGACTGTCAGGCGGCCACGTTGCACCATGACGCTCGCCTCGAGGCACCATTTCACACCAGATCAGAGCGCACACACACACACACACACACACAGATTCCACACCAGTCCACACTAGAAAAAGGTGATTATTAAAGGTCGGCATGCTGTCCTACCGAGGCCTTACGTAACAGGGGGTGAGTGTGGGCCTTCCAGGCGCCGCGTAGGAGGTTCCATCATCGCTCTCGGTGGTCAAGCCGGGACACGGATAGCAGGGCCTGCGGCGAAAAAGCAGCTCGGGGGGTTGACCCGTGCGTGGCGGCCGCGTAGAGAAGGCCAGTGACACCCGTTTGTGAAGCGCAAACACCCACCTCCGCCATGACAGCCCAGAAGCGCTCCCCGAGGGGCCGCATCACTCGGAGTGTTTTTTACCCTCTGAAAGGACAAGAGATAGTGTGGATGTCACCGAAGTGCCGGCGTATGAGGTTTTTTATCCACCGACGACGGTCGATGGCGGTCGGCACGCCCGACAGATTGAAGGAAGCAGGCGGGAGCGGCGGCGGCGGAGGGAGCGGCGCGATGGGCCCCGCTGTGCACAAGGGCAGAAGTGAAAGAAATCAATATCGCTTCTGCTGAACGCTCTTTTGAGAATATTTTCCTTCCCTTCAAACGGCCCTTGAAGCTGTTATTTATTCTCTCCTCAAAGCCACCTGATTAATGTTTCTCTCCCTCCGCAACTAGCGATTCACCAAACACACCACGGTGACGCCAGCAAGCTGCTGCTGCGCGGCGGCGGCGGGAGGACCGTCGCTGTCAGAGGAGTCCCGCGGGGCTGAAGGGAGCACAGAGAGATGGATGATTTTCGTCTGGCGGATGAAACGCATTTTGCTTGCTGCCAAATGATCGCTTTGACTTACCGCTGCGCTCTGATGAAATGAAGCAACGTTGCCGACCAGGGGGAAATTAACGCTAGTAGACATTTACGGTTGAGACATAAAAGGGTTTGGGGGCCGTCCAAAAAAAAAAAAAAAAAGCATTGTAGCTCTTATCAAGTCGTGCAGATAAAAGGTCAACTTCAGATGACTGTTGGCCGTCATATTGTATCCACCATTAACCACATGACTTCCTGTGCTCAGAAACTAGAGGAGAAAATGATTCATGAAATTATCAAGGCACCTGCTGAGAGGCCACACACACACACACACACACAGTTTTTGGGACTCTTCCCAATTCAACCAAGGCGGTGACTAAAAGCGTTGGTTTCAGTTTCATAACAATGACGCTATTCCCTTTCTTTTCTTGTGAGTAATCCATCGGAATGACGCTGTTTTACACATCAGAGTGTTTCAGTGTCTCATTCCATCTTGTGCCCGTTATAATCGGATTGGATTACTCATCGATCTAAAATGTAATATGAGATCGTAAATTGGATTAAATGCCACTCTCTACCTGCATGCAAGGCGGAGGGCTCTATATCCCCTCTTTATCTGGTCCACATGATGTAAATTGACGAAAAAAGCCAACAAATTCACAAAATTAGAGAAGCTGGAGCTCAGAGAGTGGGTCAGAATAACACAACTATTTAATTATCTTGACAAGAGCTACCGTTCACTCTGCGTTAACTGTTCATTGGATTAAATCCAAAGACACAATACTTTGTTTGTCTTATTTTTCTGTAACCATGTCGCATGAAAACATGCTGGGATCAACAATTTATCAAACTAATCAAGGCTGCCTCCTTACTGCCTCCTCGCTGCCGCCTCGGTGCCTCCTTGCTGTCTCCTCGCTGCGGCCTTGATGCCTCCTTACTGCCTCCTCGCTGCCGCCTCGGTGCCGCCTTACTGCCTCCTCGCTGCCGCCTTGGTGCCTCCTTACTGCCTCCTCGCTGCCGCCTTGGTGCCTCCTTGCTGTCTCCTCGCTGCGGCCTTGATGCCTCCTTACTGCCTCCTCGCTGCCGCCCGGCAGCTGCCTGGCTGCCTCCTTGCTGCTGCCCTTTGTGTCTCCTGGTGGCGGGGAGCACAAAACAAAAATGCTAATAGTTTTTTTCTTTCTGGTATTTTGTGCATAATTCAATGTGTGTGTGTGTGTGTGTGTGTGGGCGCACAGGACGGCATGCAGAACCAGGCGAACACCTTGCCAGAGTCCCACTACATCATCAACCGTGGTGGTGGGCTGGTCAGCCTCTCGGAGCTGGTCACCGGCGCAGGTACACGGTCCTCCACCATCCTGTTGAGTTGCAGAAGCTAAAGCACAGAAATGTGTGAATAAACAGCAGATGGAAGGGATGGGAAATTTAAATTTGTGCAGGTGGGGAAAAAAAAAAAGAAAGCTCAGGAGACTTAATGCGTTGTCTCTGGAGACATACAAACGTATCTGAAACATCTGGACTGGACTGGAACATCTAGAATGGAAAGAACAATGGTTTTATAACAACAATTAGGATCTTATTAGGTAAATAATTTGTATAATAATAATAATGAAAAGGGATTGGTGAATCACCAATGGCTCATTTTATTTCATTCATTCACCGTTGTTTTATTGCTTTCAGAGTAAAACACCAAACATCAGCTTCTCAGTGTTGAATTAATAATTGTGTTAAGCGTCCACAGAGTGTTGTGTAACATTCTGATCCCGGTTCGTGATTTGATGATATTGTTGGAGCATTCCTACGCGGGCGGCTGTTACCTAACGATGCAAGCCTCCTGGCGTCTGCAGGCAAGCCGGAGGACGCCACGGCTGCCGAGTCGGGGGAAACAACCATCCAGCGCGTGGTGGGCGACGGCGGGCAGAGGGTCATCACCATAGTGACGGACCAACACGGCCACCTGCAGCCGGGGGCCCTCGGCCAGCAGCTCTTCTTCGCCCTGCAGGGGCAACAGAGTGAGTGGGCAACACGGTGCTCCAGGATACAGACGCGGTTCCCTGCTGAGAATACAAGCTCAGACCACCTCAAGTAGACATTGCGGTTAGTTGCGTCTTCCATTTTTTTTTAAAACCGAGTCGTGCAAAATCCCAAAGAACACATCCTGAAAACCACGGCACCGTGCTCGGCCTGTTAAATAGATTCACATGCAAGTAAGTGAGTGCACAACATCCAAACCAGCGTCTTGAGACCCCCTTGGCATCTGGACTATCTGACTAGTTGAGTATTGACCAGCCAGAAATAAACTCTCGATCCACGAGCCGGGGCTCCACTGGGAAACAGGAATCAACTTAAAGAGCAGCTCAGAGGACGCTAAGGCTGTTCTGTAGGTGGAGTTGTATCCATCCTTCCGTAGATTAGCATCCGGAGATGGAAACCCCCGGCTCATGGAAACAGAAAACAGAAGCAAAGCTCGCAGTAGTTTAAGTAGACACTTTACCGCCCGAAGCCGTCGTATGCAGTAGTGTGATTTTATCATATATAGATATGACTGCTTCAGCTTCACATATAGTTTTCATTGAAACAGATTTCTACATTGTGCCGCAGCAGCCATCCAGCTGTAACTGCTTTGCTACCGTTCTGACAGGCCGAACAACGTCTATTGTTATCCACTGGCTGTGGATAAGAACCTCACACAAATCCACTTTAAAAAAGTCTGAACCGTGCCTCTAAATGATTCATTTTAACGACAGGAAGGTGGGTGTTGCCACATTAAAGATTGAAGGTACAACAGAAAGATTTGTTGTATTGTCTGGGAGAAAAAAAAATGAAGATTTGGAAAACGTTCATTCAACCTTTCTCTGGATCCTGTTTTGCGGGTGCAGTGGTTGCTTTGCAGGCGAGCGCAATCACGGAGGAGGAGGAGGAGGTCATTGAAGAGCCTGAGCAGGCCACGCCCACGCGCAAGAGGAAATCAGACCCCGCAGCCAATCACATTGGCCTGAAAGACAAGGTAAGCCAGGAGGTCTTGATCTGTGTAAACCTTCTACGTATACTAGGATTACCAAATGTCACTTTGTGGCGGATCCATGAAAGGTCCCACGTATCTGACCACGTGGTTGTCAAAATATTTATGTTTCAATAATTGATGTTAAACCTGCAAGTATTTCCCATCTTTAGGAGCAGTGTTTAACCCTTTCAACTTTCAACAAAACAGCTGATGTGTTTGTTTTGTTTCCAGAAGGTGAAAGAAAGTCGCGAGCAGCTGGAGCGCCAGCTGCAGGAGGCCAATCTTAAAGCCCAGGAGTACCAGCAGCAGCTCGTGGAGAAGGAGCAGGAGGCCGAGCGGTATCGCCTTAGACTGGAGCAGGCCATGGCCACCAACAACAACAACAACGGGGTCGCCGTGACGACGGACACCGCAAACGTCGGCGCAGAGGTGAAGTAGGAGGAGGAGGAGGAGGAGGGGATGATGCTCCAGGAGCAGATGAAGAGGAGGGAAGAAGGGGAGCGTGAAGGCACCAAGGTGGAGGAGGAGGTCGAAGGTGAACTCCCTGGATGTGGAGGTCGATGCGGCGGAGGAAGAGGAGGACTCAGACACTCGCTGTCATGTTTTGTTATCATCTCTTTGATGGATTTTTTACAAGAGTTATATAACATATATCAATGTTTTCATGTGCCACAAACGCAGAGAGGACTTTTCGGTCCGGCGCCGAGGCCCACGAGGTCACACACACACACACACCGCACTGGCTGAGTACGAGACGCTACGCGAGCCGTGCCCTGGAGGAGAAAAAGCGATTCCTCTTGCTTCTGCATCTCTGTTACACGCATGTTATATTATTATTGACCACCCTTTCCACGCCCAATTTCCGTAGGTATCTCTGCAGTAGACGACTTGGACACGATGTTTACGCTTCAGCCTCTTCAGGCTGATAATGTTACATTTTTATTCTCATCCCCCCCCCCCCCCCCAAAAAAAAAATACTGGCAGATCTTACACCTTGCGAGTTTTATTCTTTGTTCACATCATTTTGAACGGCAGGACGTCAGAGGGCGACGCGTCGCTCGCTGAATCTGCACAGTCGGAGATGATCATGCAGGATTACGGTCAGAGCACTCGAGGCTCTCTTATTCAGGGTGACCTGCGGTGAGCAGATAGCAGCTCGGTTTGGGCACAAAGGACACTTCGACAGAATGGACACCAGTTGACGGAAGGGGTGGGGGGGGGGAGCGCTTTATCATTTCTGGGAATCAGGCTCGAGACCTTTTAGAGCAGAGTCATCGACTCGGTCGTTTTACTGTGTAAACGTATGGGTTTAACATGAGTTAGAACTACACATATCTACAGGGGGGGGGGGAACAAAAAAAGGAGGTGAAAAATATGTTAATAATGTCTACAAGTTCTCAGGAATGTATTCTGGGAGCAGCAGTGCCAATATCCACAAGAACAAACTAGTCAAGCCGCTTTTTAAAAATATTTTTTACGTTGTGTATCTCATTTAATTTTGCTGCGTGATCTCTTGTTTTAATTAGAGACGCACGTTTTTTGAAATGAAATAAATAGTTTTTAATCATTTGAATGGTGGATCGGGAAAATGAAAGTAAAACAAAAAGCATTATCTTGAACGTTTCAATAAAAAAAAAAGCTCTCTCTCATTATTGATGGACGATCCCAATACTTACTTGATTACTATCTGCTTCTTGATTGTGAGTTTCTGCACAGCTGTCTTCCTCTGACCTGCGTTTTTGGGGGCTGAAGCAGATTGTGACACACCTGACTCGGTTGATTTGAACCCGGGAGGAGACGCCAGCTTCTATCCGTCTCGCACGGACTCGCCTGCTTTTTTAATCGGGACTGAGGTCCAATCTTTTTGCCCTCAAAGCGCCTCGTGTCCAGGTTTCCTTTCAGGCCTTTGAAGGCACTGACACAGCCTGAGATCACCCAGCGGGGGGTGGAGGGGGGGCCCGTTAGAATCCCCCCTTTTTGGGGTTAAAAAAAAAAAAAATAGAAATATACTTAAACCTGTAAAGCTGTTAAGCTGCAGGAAAGGCCACCACTGAGATGTCTCAAAGACAACTACATCCATGGTCCCCAGAGGGTCCACCTCGCTGCTGTAACACCCCCCCCCCCCCCCCCCCTACGCGTTGACGTCAGGCTGGGACGGACCGAGATGCGTGGACCTTCAGTGCTGGACGGACGAACCCCCTCACACCCACCCAAAGTTTAGATCTTAACGCGTGCAGCATCCTCCCAGATTGGGTCAATCGACGTTAAATGTCCTCGGTTTTAAATGATTTCGTCGAAGGCTCAACTCATCTCTTGGGATCGCCACTGTTTTATTGAAATTCGACTGTACGAACCCTCAATGCCTCCCGAGAGTCAATGACGCCGTATTTGGTAGCCCGCTTCCTCGT
Organism: Pungitius pungitius; assembly: GCF_949316345.1. Taxonomy (NCBI): domain Eukaryota; kingdom Metazoa; phylum Chordata; class Actinopteri; order Perciformes; family Gasterosteidae; genus Pungitius; species Pungitius pungitius. The sequence goes on from NC_084910.1 coordinate 16,994,487, forward strand.
GTCCTGGTGCACAGCTACTCCCGTTCACAGGCTGCCCACACGCCATTAAATTAACTGGCGCGAGGCTGAGTGGTGAAATGCGACGCGTTGGGGGAAAGGAAAGGAGGCTCAAAATGATTCAATTATCAGAGGCTTTTCTTGAATATGAGCACGGCTGTGCTATCGATCCACAGTGGGTCAGGTTTACTGCCGTTGCTTCCACTTGGGATCGGGTTACAGTCTTTGTTTGGCCCGAGCTAACGAGATTTCGGAGGTGATTTGCTTCCATTTGGCTCCGAAAACAATCAGATGGTCCAACTCATTGAGTTACGCGAGAGATTTCTTTTAATTATCAGGATTTTTCTTGACAGCAGGTGTAGGTCTTTTTTTTTTAAGTTATGGATCTGACTTTATCCTCACAGGCTTCTTTCCTTTTTGTTCTTACATCCCAGCAGATGGCTGTTTGTAGCAGAAACCGTTTTTCTCCCGAACAAACCGGCTCACATTTCAGCATCGGCAACACTATCTTCACTTTAGGAACGGGCCTCGCTAAAGACGGAGGTTGTCTCTTACATAATGAAGCCCAAAAAGCTGAGACTGCATTTCTCGTCTGAAGGGATCAGCCAGCATTTAAAATTCTGATCTGCTTTCGTCGCCCCCCCCCCCCTTAACAAAAAAGGAGAAAAATAAAGCCCGTGGATGTGTGATGTCAGCAGAATTGTTGAATAACACAAAACAGACGTAGTCACTGGAAAAGAGAAATTCAGAAGCCAATCTGTCCTCGTGTTGCTTCAATGTGCTCAATGT